>NW_014554985.1:465954-575695 GCF_001313825.1 Dinoponera quadriceps | reverse complement strand
CGTCGCGAGCCACGAGAACGCGACGACGCTCCGGCGCGTCTGGACGCGTCTCGCGATCGCGTCGGCACGAGTGGCTTCTCCTGGCTGGTCGAGTGTTCTTTTTCCTCCTTTTCAACCGGTCGGCGTATTTTCGTCGTCGTGGTCGCCGAGATACGTGACCCGTGCGCGCTCGTGAGCGACGTACACCTGAAGGCAGCCGTCTGCGCCCGTTCGCTCGGTCGGTCGGTCGAACGAACGAGCGACCGACCCGACGCACAACAGGTAGCGTACCGTGCATTCCGTCCTCGAACTTTGCGCGCAAGCGCGCGCTCCGCTGAGTTTTGCTCGCTCGTGGAGTTTTGCGAGTCTCCGCCGAGTCCTCGGCGGAATCGAAAGTGAATCGCCCGCCGGAGAGCTTCCGAGGAGTCTGTCCGAGCTGGAGCGACCGGCTGTTGGCTTTCGGTTGACCTTATGTCGTCAGTACGTCGTGTGCTGCTTCTCTGTGTTTATATATATGTGTGTGTGTGTGTGTGTGTGCGCGCGCGCGCGCGCGCTCCTACAGTTTCGACCACAGAGAGAGCGTATTCGGTGTCGATATAAGGTCGTTTGTAGAACGTTTCGGTCAACATTCGGCAACATTTTCGGGCGCGATAACTCCGCCTCAGATTCCGCCAAGTCGCGGAAGTCTCACGCGAGCTCCTTCGGCGCGGGTCACAGCTGTGACCGGTGCGGCCGCTTTGCCGCGTTCCGAATTCGCGGGGTGAATTCGAGCCGCGGGGCTTTTCTTCTCCTTTTCGGCGAGAAAGGCAGTCGCGCGCGCGCGCCTTCTTCTGCGTGTACACTTTCAACTCTCGCGCTGACCTTTCGCGCTTTCGACAGGTACGACCACTGCCCACGTTTTCCTTGCGAGCGAGCGAGCGAGCGAGAGCATGCACGCGTGAGTCTGCCCTTTTTTCTTTTTTTCGTTTCTGCCGTTCGATTTTCTGCTTTCGAGCCGGCCGAGCGTCGCAGCCATGCGGCTTATCACGTTTATTCGCGCTATGTGCAGTTCGCCGCTATCGCCTAGGCGACGCTTCGATTCGGGAAACCGATCGCCGTTTTCCCAGCTTGACCCTGCGACGCGAACGTACGCCGACTCTATCTACCGCGATAAACGATATCCTTATGTGTACACTGAACAAAATTAGTCTCAGAAAATTCTTAGCATTGATTTCATTGAATTTAATTGAATTGTTGTATTAATTGAACTTAATTCAAAACTAAAAATCTTCTAAGAATATTATAGTATTCTTGCTTATATATGAGAATATCTATTTTAATTTAAGACTAATGTTTTTTTCTGTATATGTTTCAAAGTTGTAAAAAATCGTTTCTTTCTCCATTTTGTTTGCAGACCTCTCTTTAATTTCTTATCTTCTTTACGGAAAAAAAAATTAACGCGGCGAGTTTTAATTGGACGCAGGTGAAGTTTTTTAAACGAAGTTTCGTAACATCGGGACAAAAACGAAAGAAATCCACGGAAAAGATAGGGCAAAAAACCGGTTTTTTTCGAAACCTTAAAACTATAGCTGTATGTTTCGAGGTCACAGTGGGTGCTCCCCGAGAATTGACAAGAAACGTGCGACCTGCATATATCGAGCACCTGAGACGTTCGGAATCGGTGGGCAGTGAGCGACGACGAGTCTTGGGGTAACCGGAGAACATTGAAATTTGTGGGAAGCTCATCGAGTATATTTGATTTCGAAATAAGTTGTCTCTCGAGCGTATCGAAGAGATAGGAAGAAATAAATTCGCGTGTTGTATCGATTGTATATACTCGTAACCGCGGGACGAACGAATTGCTAAGTGCCATACACCGAAGGAAAAAAGTGTTACATTTAAGTAAATATTTGCTAAGGAATGTTGAAGTAACTATTTTACTTAGGTTAATATAAATATTATTTGAATGTGATATACTGAAAATAAAAGGTACACTCCTTATCAAATATTTACTTGAGTATGAACACGGAAAAAGAAATTAGCTTCCACAGTCAAAAACTAGCCCCCACAGCTAATAATCAGCTATTTATATGATAAAGAAATGAAATTTAGTTACCAGTTTCATTTGTTTAATTACCAGACTTAGTTTTCGACTGCGGGAGCTTATTCTTTTCCCCCCAGTGCGGGTGCTTCAAAATACCGCCGAAATTTCCCGTGAGCTCGTTCAAGACACTGTCAATTTGACCAATGTGCGCCCAAATGTGTCTCTGTCCGCGGATGCCACACGCTGTACGAACTCGCAATTACGATGAACGTTGCGAGTGCGAGGGAATCGTGAATCGAGATCGCGAGGAAATTGGCCGCGATTCGTACGTTCGCTAACGAAAACTTGCGAATCGTCCCCGAGGCTCACACCGAGCGAGATATCGCGGAGCCGCGCTTTTCGTCTCGCGCGGCTCGAGTTACGGACGTATGGAAATGGACCGCTCTATGACAGTGGTCGGAGCGGCGCAGCGTAGCGCGACGCCGGGCATCGGCATGCACCTACCTACCTAACCGCGTAGCAACCTACGAACCGAGAAACTCGGGACCATCTCTTTCACCTCTTAAAACGGGGACGGGGGGACGGGGCGGGCAGCGGGACCGAGGGACGAGGAGTTTCTCCCGGCAGGTGGGGACGGCCAGCAAATGCTCCAGTTTACATTTTTATCCCGCGCCCCTGCGCTTAGTTCTTCGAGCACTTTGGACCGCGCAATCGTCTCTCTTTCGCTCTGTCTCTCCTCTTTTCTCTTTCTTTCTGTCCGTCTTTCTATCTCTCTTTCTCTCTCCTTTTTTTCTCGGCGGGATGGGTGCATCAGACCTCGAGAACGAGGGCTCGGTGTCGGATCGATTGTCGGGATACTGCACTTCCCCGCGGGCTACGTGGCGCAGTGACTCGTGAATTATCGCGTGCATTTAAATTCGGACCTGATTAGGTTCGCTTTGCGTCTCTCGGCCGCGTGCACTGAAAAAGTACTGCCGTTCGAGTGATATTTACTTGATCCAAGTAAAATGGTTACTCCAATAACTTGGTAAATATTTACTAGAAGTAGATATATAATTGACTGTACATAATATATGATATTTTCTTCGTATAATGAAACATTTACTTATATATGTTAGAACAGTAGTGGCAAGTGTTAAATTTATAACGTTGAAAAAATCAAAATTTGTATATTTAGAAAATATTTATATACAAGCTGAACAGAAAAATCGAAATTTAAAACCACTACGTTTCTTTAATAGAAAAGATATACTACATAGTTCTAATAAATATTTACGGAGAAAAAGTAGTTTCAATTCAAGACTCATACTCTCATATATGAGTAATCTTATGTGAAGATACAACTTGTTTACATGAAGAAATATTGGATGTCCAAATTAATTCGATGCCTTTACATTTAACGTCTTGTAACTCTGGTAACTGGTTTTGTAACTGTTTCAAATTTAAATTTTTTTCCCGCCCTATAGTGATTTGAAAGTGCCAACCTTAAGCTGTAAGAAGCACTATAACAGTTTACGATCTTGCCGACATAACCTCAAAAAAACAATAATTATCGCGATGTCGTCCGAAAAGGAGCATCTGAGGCACTACATCCTTTTTGCGTTCCAGTTGAATAAAAATGCTTTTCTCCAGTTGAATAAAAATTGCTTAGTCTACCGAAATGATTTGTTCCGCTTTGGGTGAAGGTGCTGTGACCCATAAAACTTGTAAAAAGACCTTTTACCGGCAATGGAACTAGGCAGATGATTTTGTTGCACAATAACGCGCGATCACATGTCGCAAAAGGGACGAAGAATCTCATCTATACATTAGGCTGAAAAATTCTTCCTCATGCGGCTTATTCGCTAGATCTAGCTTCGTCTGATTATCACCTATTTCGGTCGCTTCAACATCACCTGGCGAATATGCATTTTAAAACAGTTGACGAGGTTCGAAAAAACATTGATGACTACGTCAGTTTAAACTGATATAATTCTTAGTTTGAAAATATTGTTTTTTATCCCATATTTTCCCCTCTCAACTCATAAAAATTATTCTCGAATAACAAGAATATATTGGGAGTACAAATTAGTACCCGTCGGGTCCGTTTTTTTGTGATCAAAAATGCATTTATTTCAGAACAAAATGAATGAACAGATTAATCAAATTATTGTTCATCGCTGGCTACTACTTTTTCCCACCTCTCAGGCAATTTTCGAATTCCATTTCGAAAAAAATGTCTCGTCTTTTGAGGCGATCCAAGTTAGGAGCCAATTTTCAATTTCTGCGAAAGAAGTGAACCTGCCAAATCGTGCTGCATCCGTCGGAACAACCAGTAATCAGAAGGAGCAATGTCCAGCGAATACGGCGGGTGCGGTAAAATATCCCACTTGAGCGTTTCCAAATAATTTTTTACGACTTTTGTGACATGAGACCGAGCGTCAGTTCATAAGGCACCTAATTGCCTTGCTTGTGAATCATTCCCATGGATTTCAATCGTACGGAAACTGCTTGTTGCGTAACTCCCAATGATTCTGCAAGCTCCTCTTGCGTTTGATTCGGATCTTCGTTGAGTAATGCCTCCAATTCTTTGTCTTCGAATTTTTTTGGCTGTCTAGAGCGAGGCTTGTTTTCAACACTGAAATCACCATTTTTGAAACGTCGAAACCATTCCCTACATGATTTATCAGTTGGAGCATTGTCATCATAAACTTCTACAAGCATTCGGTGCGCTTCAGCTGCACTTTTCTTCCAATTAAAGCAGAAAACTAAAACCTCCCGCAAATGCTGCTTAGTTAACACAAAATTTGACATATTCAACACAGTAAAAAACAGGGGTTTTGTATGAAACTCAAAGCGATATAAACTGAATATTATTGACAGATGTCTAATCTCTCTGAAACCACCGAAATCAGCTGTCACTATGAAACATTAATAACAGCCAGAGCCATCTTTTGAAAACGGACCGAACTAATTTGTACTCCCAATATTTTTAATGGAACTATATAGAATTTCTTCGTGTAAGCAAGTTTTATCAGATAAGATTAAATATTCTTGCTTATAAGTGAGAATATGAGTCTTAAATTGATATTCACTTCTTTCCTTGCTCTTTTAAATTGAGAATTATTTTACACTTACATTCAATGATTCATTTACACATTAAGATATTACTGCGTTTAAATAAGTATCTGCAAGCTATCAAAATATATTTAAATTGATAAAAATATGACTTGATTTAAAAGGCTGAAAGTCTGATACTACTCGCTTGATTCCAGTATTTTTTTCGCGTGTATATCGGTGAGGATCACCCGCGGCGTGTTTCATCGCGTGAGGAAAGATCTCGCGGATTTTATCGAACCTCTACGGTTGTAAACAATCGATATCGTCGCGTGTTCAATATTTGTATGTTATATTCCGCGGCAATATACGCCAGTCGTTTACTTCTTGCGTTATTCGTCGTTAATGTCTCCCGATCTTTTCTGTCCCCCCGGCACTCGTATGCCCGTTTCTCACCGCGCCCGTCGCGTGGTCGTATCTTGAAATTGCGCTCCAGTGCGGGGACGTGACGTTCGAGCGAATCTACGGGCGATATCTTTTATCGGGGAGAGATCGCTGATTTCTTCTTTCACGCTCACGAACTTCGAATCCGTCTTCGGACGCGCGCTCCGCGTAATGATATCGTGCAGCGCGCGTTACAAGAATGTACGAATCAGCGCGAGCGGCGCACTTCAAGCCGACTATTTGAGGATCGCAATATCCGGCTGAAAATTGTTAATGCTTGTTTAACACGCGTTAAAAGGAGAGCCGCCGGCCCGTCCGTTTACGCTCGGCTCGTAATAATGCCGTCGCTGTTTTAACGGAACGGTAACGCGCGTATTATGAGATCGGCACGGGAGTGTATATCTCTCACACTTGGAAAACTGTGCATCGCGCGCATCTAACGGAGGCGTCGATCCGTTTTGCAGAGAGAGATGGACAGGGACCACAGAGAACAACGCGATCACGATAGCATGAATGAAAAGGACGCGGATCGCAAGGTCGGAATGGACTTTCGTAGCCTGTCCCATCATCATGATCACGTGGACGTTGATACTGAGGTTTGTCGCCGGATTTTCTTGTCTTTATCGCGTTAATTGTATCCCAGGAATAATAATAATAATTACATCTCTCTCTCTCTCTCTCTCTCTCTCTCTCTCTCTCTCTCTCTCTCTCTGTTCACACACACGCACGCACGCACGCAGAGAGAGAGGGCATTCTACATCACATAGGCAAGTGAGAGCATAGAACGGATTAAAGTGAACAAAAAAGTCCTATCTTTACCATTTTGCAAATATTACGCAAAACTTCGAATTATCAATTATTGAAAATAGTCGTATACAGGAGCTTTTTTAGTGAACAGCTAAAAAATTTGCAAATCATTTGCAAAATGGTAAAGGACTTTTTTATTCAGAATGGTCTAATCTACAAACATATGATAGCTGTTGTACCTAGTGATAGGTTCAAGGTTCGAGAGATTCAAAGTTCAAGACAAACTGACGTTTGTCGCTAGATACAATAACTGTCATATACTTATAAATTAAGCCATTCTGGACAAAAAAATCTGTGTCATTTGGCACATAACATGCAAATTTTTAAGTTATTACTAAAGAAACTAAAAAAAAAAACCTTTATATATGACCATTTTAAATAACGAATAACTCAAAATTTTGCGTGTTGCAAAATGCATAGAGGACTTTTTTGTTCACTTCAATCCGTTTTATGCATTCATGAAGTTTATTCCGAAATTGGTCTGGGATACTCTATATATATATAATTTATTGGGCGCAAAGAATAATAAAGAATAAAATATATAGAAAGAAAAGAGATATTTGGTGCTATCGCAGAAGCGATAAAAAACGTATAATTTTAATTATATATTTATATTCAAGGAGATATAATTAAAAATTTGAAAGATCAGTTACCGTATCGAAACAATATATTAGCATTAGAATTAAGCAACAATATTTTAATTATATTTAATTTAAAAACTGAAACAATATTATGATTTAATAACATGTTGATTAACAATATCAAGATTAACAATCTAGCGATGAAACCGATTATCGCGTGCGCTACGAATAATTTCGAAATTGCGATTTCTTTTTGCAGAGAGACATGGACGTTGATCCGGCCGATCGCGTCGAAAACCTGCACGACGAGAAACCCGAGAAGCTGGGGAGGAATTTTCATAATATAGGGCATCATCCCGCCATGGTAATTTCGAAAGTCCTGCCGAAGTGTACACCTTCATGCCGCCTCTGAAATTGATCGATTATTTCTCCCTAATAGGATTTGATGGTTCACGCTCGATTAAGCGCTGGTCGTTTATCTTTACAGAGAGACCTAGATAGAGATCAAAATAATCACGTCGACAATTTGCACGACGACAAGATAGAGCACAAGATAGGAAGGGATTTCCGCAGTTTGAGCCATCATACGGGAATGGTCCATTTACACTCCGGCATGGAGCATTTAAATAATGTCGACGTCGAAGTGAGTACCTCCCCCTAATCGCTCGATCTCTTAATTGTCGTTTTCACGCACTCTCGAATGACATTCTCTGCTTCTTCTGCGCAGGTGAAGCTAGCGAGAGACGTGCGCGGCTCGTTAGGCTTAGGACTCTCCTTAGAACTGTGCGTAGTCTGTGGGGATAGAGCCAGCGGCAGGCACTACGGTGCCATCAGCTGCGAAGGCTGCAAGGGCTTCTTCAAGCGCAGCATTCGCAAGCAGCTGGGCTACCAATGCAGAGGTAGCAAAAGTTGCGAGGTTACTAAGCACCATAGAAATCGCTGTCAGTATTGTAGGCTTCAGAAGTGTCTGGCGATGGGCATGAGAAGCGACTGTGAGTTGACGCCGGGTGTTGCGTTTTCGCGAGAGACAAGCTCCTCCATGCGGATACGATAATCGCGAGTAACGTGTCTGTCGCGGCTGTTGCAGCTGTTCAACACGAAAGGAAACCCGTACTGGGTGACGCGACCGGCACGAAAGTGGGCAATCGTAGCGCCAGAGTGAAGCCGGAACCGCAGCAACCTGTGCCGGAGACACCTCCGGCTTGGGAGCAACCTGAGAGCCCCAGCATGGAAGACCAAAGCAGCGACAGCGATCTCAGCGACGCCTTGACCTTAGCGCGCGAACGCGTGCTCATTTCTCATGCGTTGGACAGCATGGCTAAGCTCATCGGTGACGTAAGTCGGCGATTATTATCTTACACTTTCGCATTTATCCTCCATGCAAGTTGAGATCCTTAATGTGCCGTGACGATTGTTGCTCGCAGACTGTGAACGGCTCGAGCGAGCCGGAGGAAGAATGGACCGGCCAATTAATCTCCGAGCGACACACGTTGTTCGAATTGAGGCCGCCTAGCCCGGCACCTGCGTATTTATCTATTCATTATATTTGCGAGAGCGCGGCTAGGCTGTTATTTTTATCTGTGCACTGGGCACGAGGAATTCCGGCCTTCCAAACCTTGCAGTGAGTATTAACGGATGAACTTTTTGCTTGCGCGTGTCGCAATTCACGTAAACGCAATTACATTCACATCGATGATCAAACAGCGATATATTGTGCCAAAGCGATAGATTTATATATATATATATATATATATTTTATGCAAAAGAAAAGAAACATGTGTATACTTAATGTATATTTTATACCGTAGACCTGAAATTCAAACAGCTCTAGTGCGAAGCTCCTGGGGGCAATTATTTACATTGGGCCTCGCACAGTGCGCGTACACGTTGTCTCTTCCTAGTATCTTAACGTCGATTATCAATCACTTGCAAGCTAGTATAGCGCAGGAAAAGATCACTGCTAGCAAAGTGAAGTCTCTCACGGAACACATATGCAGGCTGCAGGATTGCGTGAATTCCCTGCACAAGCTGCAGGTCGATTCCGTGGAATATGCGTACCTCAAGGCTCTAACACTTTTTAGCCCTGGTATGTAAATATTGCACAGAAACAAAAAGAGACAACGTACGTATGTCCGATGCATTCAAGTGACGAAGATACCTATTCCGCTCTCTTCCCCTTTTTCAGACAATATGCTAGCAGGTCTCTGGC
This sequence comes from Dinoponera quadriceps, assembly GCF_001313825.1. Classification (NCBI taxonomy): domain Eukaryota; kingdom Metazoa; phylum Arthropoda; class Insecta; order Hymenoptera; family Formicidae; genus Dinoponera; species Dinoponera quadriceps. The sequence goes on along the minus strand of NW_014554985.1, from coordinate 566,616 downwards.
GTAGGAAGGTCGAAATGCTGCAAGACGCGGCGTGGACAGAATTGCAGCAACGTGTCGGCTCCGATAGATTACCTCGTCTTCTCCTGAGGCTAGCGCCTCTTCGCTCGATTAACCCTAGGATCTTGGAAGATCTCTTTTTCGCAGGTCTCATCGGCCGAGTAAGCGTCGCTAGCGTCGTGCCTTATATCCTTACCATGTCGGATTACAAACCCGAACCGGAAAGTCACATGGGGTGACGAATACTGTCAGTGCAATGTAAGTCGTGACCTTGCAGGATGTTGCATCGTTGATTACGTGATGTTACATACGTCGTGATGTATGCGTAAGTGTCAGATGCCTTGAATGCGTTGGAAAGATTCCAACACCTCTGGCGTCACGTGGGACGCGAAGACGGATTTTCGAAGATAGAAGACAGACGTCGATCCTTAAACGTCGAAACTGGACGGTTCAAGCTACAACTGTAAATCGCAGTCGTGTCTTCTTCATCTTCGAGATGCCGAGAACGATCGTTGTGTTACGGCGATGCCGGGGCGGCTGGGATCCCGCCAATGACTTTATACAACGAAAGTGCAAAAGACATGTGAGAAATCAAAATCAACTTTCTTTCTTTACATATTCGAAAAGTATTTTTACACAAAATGAAAAATTATACGCATATATTGTGATCGTGAAAGTGGTTATCCTGTTCAACTAAAACGCGCGTAAGTTCAGATCAATTGTATATACACGTATTGTTAGGTGTGCTCCGCTACAGCCAACTGATTGTTTATAATAATAATCGCCCCGGTATCCAACAATTTCCTTATTTATATAGTAAACGGATATTGCGTAAAACTTTCGTAGAGGAATAGCTTGACACGCGGATACCTTGTTGAGTTTACCTTGAAAAAGAGAAGTAACGTATACAGTTGTAATTTCAACGAGTTAGAGCTTAAATAACATTGTGCTCATCGAAGTGGGCAACCTGTGACGTAACAATCAGGGAGTATCGACGTTGTAATATTTATACGTATATATGCGCGGTTATAAATAAAAACGCGGCAAATGCTTTCTGTTGCATTTTAAATGTCTAGGTGATCACAAATGCACAATATCTTCTTTGGAAAATGAGCTTCGTTAATTGATCTCTACGTAGAACTTGTAGTATATTATTTCGAAAGTAAAAAAAAAGTATCGTAGTATTTATACTACTAATGTATGATACAATCTCACAGGAAAATTTCTCCTTTTTATATCGGCGTATATTACTTATGGGAAAAACAGAATACGTGGGAGACAGTATATATATATATATATATATATATAATATGTTTATAATCTATTATCTATATTGTTGTTAGCAGCCAAATAGAGTTCTTATCTGAAAATCGTTAGATTGGTCTAGATTAGACCGTTCTTTATGCGGAAGAAAAAATTTCTTCGTTTTATTTTATTAGTAAGAAGTGATTGGAGACGCGTGATATCAATTATATCTGAACAAATTAGCGTTACTTATTTGCAAGAAAATTCAACAAATGAGTAACGCGCGTGATTCCAATTTCCTATACAATATAAAACATAAAGAAAAAGTTACGATCATATTTTTGCTTCTGATATACAAATCAAAGTTTTTTGCGTATCTATTAGCTGTTGCTCGTTCGAAAAGGACAATAAAAAGTATATTTTTTGTAAGAGATATGAGCGCGTGGATACTTAACGTAGTTTAGTAAGCAAGTGTCACAGTTTGTACATGAGTTACTTAACTGAATGTAAATTTCATATTTTATTGTCCGTTGTAATTAAGCATCTTAATAATTGTAATAATTATAAACGTAACTGTACACTTCGTACGTATTTAATGGTTCTGGAAACGTAAGATAATATTATTTTCTAGTTAAATATGTCCAATCGGCTTATCAATTATAACAAATCATGAAAATATTAGCTGCGTTAAGTTTACGTTAGAAATATTACGTTTAAAATCTTGTCAAATAAGTAATTATTAATACAGTATTGATAGGAAGTAAAACATTGAAATGCGAGGCTGCTCAGTTGGTATTTTTATCATTTCGCGTGAAACTTTCAAACCGTTATTCTCTTTTATTTTTCGTCATATAATAACTAAATCTTTTTCCTTTTTTTTCCAGAAAGACATGTTGAATTTTGAAAATTACATAAATTGTTCAAATGCGTAGATAATTTTTCGAGTAAAAATTATTCACCTTATACGAATGGTGCAGTCTAATGTAATATGATAGAACAATATTAAATAATGATATATAATACTATATCAGAGGTTTAAAATATTTTGAAAGGTATTTTGAAGTACTACTTCACAATATTGATAATGGTATATTATTAATGTAATTATTAAAGTAATAGTTATTAATAGTCGATGTACGGTTCGACAACTTTAGATGTATTTGTTGCTGAAGTGGTCGATGGTTTCATTGATAATGCAGCCGACGCTTCCGGAGAACTCGATCTTAATTAGTTTAATTTTAAATATATTCGCACGTGTAACAATCTGATCGAATTCTTAAGGCCGTTTTAAGATTTAGGTGCTTTATGCGTTTCGAATGCCTGCGTATCATTGAATGTAAGGTAAATAATGGCCGCGGTAACATTTTTTTAAATTTCGGGCTATATTCTCAACGGGACAATACATCGGAATATGATATTTCGCGGACGTATCACGGAGAGAACTGTACATACAATTAAGAACGTGCCTACATAAGAGAAAGATATTTATATGGACGTTAACAGTTTTGTAATTATTGTTATGTAAGTTACGATATATAGATAAAATATCGGAGATACCTGAGGAAATTCGTTGGACGCAATTTCATTAGTCTGAGAATAATATGTACATACGTATGTATACAAACAACACGCATATTTAAATTCATCGCGAAATAACATATATTTACGATAAAAAATAAATATTACTAGCTCGTAGACACGCGATTTCTTCTCTCTCTCTCTCTCTCTCTCTCTCTCTCTCTCTCTCTCTCTCTCTCTCTCTCTTTATTTTTCTGTCTCTCCCTTTACTCTAATTTCACTTGGAATTACCTGTAATATTTTATTTTACACCGTAGAAAATAATACCTTCTTGTTGCCGAAACAACAAATTAATGTTAATTACTGTTCACATTAATTGCCATTCTACTTGTACCTTATTCAGCGTTGAGAGAGAAATATGAATTTTAATTGATTTTCCACCACCGATCTTGAGCATGAAGGTTCAATATCCTCGCGATAGCCACCGCTTGGCAATGTTAACTTTCTAAAGAAAGCATGCTTCTGCGAGTAATCAAACGACGCGTGCGTGTTGTCGGCGAGAAGTCAGTCAATGCCGGATGCGCACTCATTATTGACCTGAGCTGCAACGTGCACAAATCTTTTTCATTCGAGCGAACATCAAACCGACCGATTATATTGTTACGCCCGTGTCTTGATGCCCGCGCTTTTAGCGCTCTGACATCAAGACACGGGCGTAACAATATTAACAAAATTTTAATTCTAAGATTAGCGCGAATTATTCGGTGAAATTGCCACAGACCTGAAAAAATCATAGAAATTTCAAATGTTAGTGAAAACCTGGCAGTCAAGGAAAGATATAAAAAAACATGAAATTTTCAACTTTATTCACAACTCCCTTAAATGCTCTCAACTGTATTCTTTTTTCCGATATCCATTTATTTTTTGTTCACCTGAATTTGTGACTTTTAAGTTTGTGTTGTTTCTAATAATATAAGTTACCTTTCCTGCAAGCCCTGCTTCTAACTTTAAAGTTTAAGATTGCATATTGCTCATGGAAAATTCTCCACTGTCGTCTGGAAAACATGGAGAAGTCAGGGAATTTCAAAATTTATCTTCTGTGACAACCCTGAAATCGTTGAGCAAGAAGTAGTGTTTGATTAGATTTTTGCTGAGAAAATATCGACTCAAGATCGCTCTCGAAAAACTTGAATAATAGATAGAAAAAAACCTTCGGATGTATACAATCGATCAAATCTCACACCTGGAAAGAGAAAAAAAATTCGCATTGCGCAATATATATACAGTCGTGAATAAAAAAAGTTGTCTTTTTTTTTTTTTTTTTTGATAAATTTTGAAACACATCCTGTGTCTGATGGGAAAATTTGTTTTTTTAGTTTATCAGAAAATACAGTTTCCTATTGGATACGAGATGCATTATAACTAAAAAAAAAGAGTGACAACCCACCTGCCCACGAGTGTATAGTCAGCATAATAAAAGTTACAATACTTTTTTTTCAATGAATTTCGTGACGCACTTCGTATCCAATAGGAAAATATATTTCTTGAGAATTATTATTAAGGGGATTCTGAAGTCGTACCGTTTAACCGCAAATTTGTTAGTGTTATACTTATTATTGCTTGGCTGCACAGAATAAAAAATCCTTTTGCACGATTACAATACACACGTACGTTAACCTAGGGAAGGATGGTTGACTTTATTCTAAAACTAAAAATAGTTAACAAATTATGAAACTTTTTCTAATAAAGTCTTTCGAATAAAGTCAACCGTCCTCGCCTACATTAACGTGTATACTGTCATTTTGCGAAAGGATTTTTAATTCTGTGCAGCCGGTAACGAATATATAGCACTACCAAATTTGCGGTAAAACAGGGCGACCTTAATTATTATTATTACTATTATTTAATTTACTAAAAAACGAATTCTCCCATTGGATACCGAAAGCATTGCGAGACTCGTCGAAAAAGCGTTGCAGTTCTTACTACGTTGGCTGTACGGAAGAAGCGGGTTCCGTATTTCGCGATACATCGCGTATACGGATACACTCCCACCCTCGGTCCTGCGCAATGAAGTGAGTCACTGTCGAAGATCGCCGTGATGGGGCGGGCGCGTCGCGTTGCGTCGCCATAGTCGCGTCAGTAGTCGTCAGGCCGTTTTTCCGGTCGGTTTAACGTGCGTCCAGCGGGTCGTGGTGGTCGCGCGCGTACCCGGAGTCATCATTAAGATACCATCGTTCAACGGTGATCACGGTCCGCTTCATCCTGACGACACTGATCGGCGAAAACGTCGCGGACTCGGCCAGTGAACCGCGCGTTGCCCAACGTCGCGCAACTCGAACGCACCGGCTACCCTCGGGAAGACGCTGTCCGGGTCGGGAACCTCGCACAGTGCGGCAGCTTCCGGGAACGCTTTTCTTCGGCGAGTTTCGGGTGATTTCCTCATCGATCCCGTCGGCCAGCGTCGTTGGCGAAACCTTCGTTTCGTCTCGTCGCCGTGCTCTTGCGCCTGATTTCGTGTGATTAAAGCTCCGAGCGTTAGATCGGCGGGACGCTGCGCGCGAATAATGCCGGCAAAAGCTGCTCGCTCGTGATTCCTATGAGTTGTGATCCTGTGGTGGCAGGTGAAGAGGCGCAGGTCGCCAGGTAGGTGATATCCTTCTCTGAATCTATGAGTTTTGTTTTACACCGTCGACCCTCGATCGGTTTAACGATGGCTCTCGCGAATCTTCCGAGGGGGCGGAGGGGAGGACATCTTGCGCTTGAATTTAATCTTCATGGTTGTTAAATTGGCGCGAGACTTCGCGCTCTCAATGCACTCCGAGCTTCAGACGATCGTCCTCCTCTTGCTTCTGTCCCAGATAGACAAATGTGCTGAACATTTAGTATAGTATGCAAACATTTAATGTATGCTTTGTGATGCCATTGCAATAGCACACATGTTTAAAGTATTCATTTATTACGTCATAATTTCACAATCACCACAAAATAAACAGCAATTTCCACGGCATCGGACGACTTCTTTACATACTGAGAAAATTCTTGTTGCATCTTCACGTATTTATACTACATGGAAACAATTAGTCTTATATAAATCAATATTTTCGTATATAAACAAAAATATTATAATCTTCTTAGAAGAATCTTTTTAGTCTCTATTTGATTGAATTTGTATTGATACGGGTATTATACTGCAAATCCAAGCGTGGTTTCTTAGCTGACGTCTTTTATTCTTTTCATGCTGTTTTAAATCGCGTCACTTGACACGGTTGGACGTGTTGGACGTGTTAACTTATAATTCAACACGATTAAACGTTTTAAGTGACGTAACCTAAAACGGCAAGAAACGTGTAAAAAGAACTCGAGTCATTTTTAAACATTTATACGTGTAAAAATAACACACTTATATTTGTAATGTATTTGCACTCAATTCAAGACTAAAAATCTTCTAAAAATATAACATTCTTGCTTACATACAAGAATATTTATCATTTAAAAATATTTCTTCTGTGTAATTGTGATGCAAACAATATACTAAACATGTCTATCTGGGATGTTTATTTACCGTGGGTGAGAGATTTAACTCGGTGTACGTCACTTTTTCGGGTGTATCGTTTATATATACCTCTGTTACGCGCGAGGAGGAATGATTTCAAGTATATGAATGAAGAGACTAACGTACACATGAGTCATCTCTGTCGCCTACTATCTCTCAAAAGAAAGAGAAGGACACTCGCGCTCTCTTCTCCCTCGGAAAACGCGACCGAAATAACAGAAAAGTTGTTGCGAAGACATTTTTTTTCTTTCCACGCCATTTCCCGCCTTCGAGCTTGTTTACTATCCGCGTAAATCCGAATTTCGGCCCGGGAATGTGTACGTCTGTGTTATCTGAAGTTACAAAGAAAAAAAACGTGCACATACGTTGTGTCTTCGCGAGATACAGAGTGACTTTTGAAGTCACGCACGTATCGATCGCACGTCTTCCGCGTTGGTGTGCGTCCGCACTTGTAAAAATAGTTGCACGAATTTTCCATGCGCTTACGACCGTCGGGTGTGTGTCTGAGAAAACTGAGAACTCTTGGCGAGACGCGTTTGAGTGTTTGTAAATATACGGAGAGACCGGAGTAAGTGTGAGTAAATTAAAAACTGCTTACTACGTACCTTGTACTCACCTTGAACGACCTATTCGCGACCGAATTCCGTTCGTAAGAAAACGCTCGAAAAGGTAGAATCGCATTCGAAGGTGTATGCAGGATGAGGCAATCGCTATTACCACTTTAAATATCTTCGGAATAAGAAAGTGGGAGAAAAATTTACTTAAAAAAAATATTCATCGAGATGCCAATAATCAGCACTTCGAATACCTTCTATAAATGTAAGTTTTTTCTCATCTATTCTTTATCTAATCGTTAATAAAATATTTTTATTTTCCGAAGATGTGATAAAAGATGGTTCAAAAGTGATAATAGTTATTATCTCATCCCGTGTATGTGCGAAACTTTAAATATTCTGCGTGACATATGTATAACGCAAAATATAACGGATCATATTTTCGTCTTGTATTCTGCCGCGAATTATAGATCGTCCAAGGTGGACCGTATACTTCGTAGTTATATCACAATTGTGCTTTAACATCAGCTTTTATATTAAGTTGTGCACTTATCAATGTCGTCAACGTAGCATGCGGTTGGCCTTCTTTTCCCATCGTGCGTTTAACGATAAACATGCTCGTTATCGCAGACGTGACATCTCTTTAATGACACGCGATTTTCGCGTTAAGCGCGTACGAAATATCTAAGACCGGGAATAGATAGAAAAATTTAAGCAGTAAGTTAGATTTAATCAGTAAGGAAATTAAACAACTACAGTCGATTATTAAATCGTTAGAAAAATTCGACCGTGATTGATCAATTTCCTTATTATTTAGATTTTTCCACGCGCTCCAGTCTAATCGCTGTAAGGCCTAGTTTTTCATTTTCTGATTAACTTGTGGTTTAGTCTTAACCTGATGTAAAATTTACGTTTTTCTGTTAACGATTAATTATTAACCCTTTGCACTCGAGGGCTCCGGAGCGGAGCCATTTAAAATTTGTCTTCAAACTCGAGGGCTCCGCTATGGAGACAATGCAAATAACTTTCAGTTCATAACATAAGGACAAAGACAAATCGTAAAAACTATTGTGTATAGGATATTCCGCTCTTGCTATATGCATTGTCTTCATAGCGGAGCCCTCGAGTTTGAAGACAAATTTTAAATGGCTCCGCTCCGGAGCCCTCGAGTGCAAAGGGTTAAACTTTAAAACCCGATTTTTCATTTTCTAGTTAATTTGCAGTTTAGATTTAAACTGATGATTATTCAAAAATTGTGTTTTTCTAGTCATGGTTAATCATTAAATTGGTTTAGCAATGGTAAGTTGAAAAATTTCATGATTAACCATAAATAAAAAAACATAATGTTTGCGTTATCACCGGGTTAAGCCTTGAACACAGTTTAACCAGATAATAAGGAAGCGGGCCTAAAAATTACCACTACAAAACTATCAGTTTAATGTTTAAGTATAAATAGAAAAACACAATTTTTGTATTATCATCAGTTTAAGTTTAAGTCACAAGTTAACCAGAAAATGTAAAACTGACGCTATGTGTTTTTAATGTTCATACACGGTTCTTTCGATCTGTCGTCATTCATATTACGCATGTCCACCTGTTTGGTCGTAACCCTGCGGTCGATAATTCCAACATCGCCTAATCTCTCATTTTTAACCAAGCCTGATCCAATACGAGCTGATCTCATCGTCGCTATTAATACGATCACTGCCGTGTCCACTACTCGGAATCGTGTCTTTTTCTTGCGACTTTTACCGGGAAAAGACGCAAAGGCGAATGAGATCGGAATTGAAGTCGTCGATCCGCGGGCCAACCGTAGGCGGACGTTGTTGTCCCGTTGTTTCGCCTAACGACAAGCGATCATTCTTCGCTAATTGAGTAGGTGTTTATTGTGTGCGTGTCATCATGTGCGAATGCAATCCGGACCGCTTCTCCGCACTTCAATGCACTCGTTCCTCTTTAATGGCGCATATTACATAACTCGCGCGTAAGCAATATAACGTAATGGAAAAAGGATAACTTCCGAAGGAGAAACACGCGCGCGATGATGTTATCACCTTCGGCTCTGGGTATTCCGGAGCGCATTCAAGCGTATTCGCGGATTTTTCTACTCGTGCGAGATAAACGCAGGCAAGGACGAAGCTCAATAAATAACTTGATTTCCTGTGTATTTTTCGTGAAACTAAATCGGCGCTGAGAGAGATCTGACTTTATAATGAAATTCAAATCTATTTAGAAAAGTCCAGGTAAATCAACTGAAGAACTCTTATCTCCTGTCATGTGGGATAAATTTCAAGTAGACGTTGCGACAAATGTGTATTCGTTTTTATTCAAACGGGTGAAAATTCGTGAACAATATTCAGTGTTGCTTCTCGTGCGAATTCACTTCTCACTGAAATGAAACAGGTCAATCGGAGATAAAAAGATTGTCCCATTTTCTAGACATAGTGATATCAGAAATTTCGAATTTGGAGTATCATTTCGGAATATTCGTACATTATGACTGCTGATTATTCCGGGACAACCAACCAACAAGGTTGCTCCAAAACAGCAATCATGATTGAAAAATGATGCACCTAACTTGAAAGAGTTTTGCTTAAATGTTTCCCATTTTCTCCTAACTCGGTTTTGTACTCAATTTTAGTATCAGATTAAAGTACTCGCCAACCTGATTACAAATATTTAGACTTAAAATGTAACTATTTACCGTTCCAGAGAAAATGGGTTCCAAAAGTTCTAATTCCGACAGGTGAAATAATCCCCATCTGTCAGGATTGAAATCTTTTTTCTGGAGTGGCAAATCACTACACTATCTATCTTAAGACATATATATTTGTAACCAGTTTGGTGATTATTTTAATCTGATATCCAAATTGGTTACAAAATCGAGTAGGAAGAAAATGGGGAACGTTGCCTATGGATGTTTGGCCGCACTCTTTCCGACATTACTATGTCTAAGAAATGGGAGAACATTTCTTCGATTGGACAACGGCTGTGTTAACCGAGAACGTTTCGTCACTTAAGTAACGAGAAATTATGGAAATTTGCCGAGCCCAGCGCCGAAGGACGTTAAAACTCGTGCTTTCCGAAGGCTCAACGGAACACCGGAAATACCGTCGTCGCCATCCGGCTTTCGTCAGTCGGGAGGGCATTGGTGTGGAGCATTTATTATATTCGTTAGCTTCCGGGAAACGTTGCTTTTTCATCGAGCCCGATCCACGACGCTTCTTTTCCGTCGAACATCAGCCGACACATCAACCCGCTCGCACGTACCATTAATTACCATTGGTATCTTTATCTTCAGTTTTCAGCGCCGGCCGACCCGATTAACTCTCTCGGCTTGACTTAAAAAGTCTTCCGAAAGATTCGCAAAAAAAAAAAGAGAAAAAAAGCGAAAGACCGGGTGCCGTGGGCGGACTAAAACTCCTCTCCTATCTTTCGCTCTGGGTGGTTTCTTCTTTCTGTAACGCACTCACACACACGTGCCACTCGCCGTGTGCGTGCGTGCCGCTGTTACCGTCGCACTTACATCTGCGGGAGGTCGTCCCCGAAGGAGCCTTCGACTTTTACGGCACGCAAGGGGTCTGATGCATAGTCGGCCCCGACGAATCGGGACTTAGCCGTGCGAAAGTCGAGAGCTGCATCGATGCCGAAATCGACAACTAAGTGGAGATTCTGGAGGTCTCTATTTTTCAACATCTTTATTCCTATGTAGCAGAGAGAAAAGAAACGAAAAGAGAAAATGATCGCCGAACACGTCCTCCCGTATCGCGAGGATCGTACATGAGGGTTGGAGTTGCGTCAACGATGATTAATCCTGATCACAATTAACTCTTTCGTTTTTATTCGTGCCTCTTTAAGTCGGAAAGATGTATCTCAACATGAGTCAATTTTACATGAGAGAAGACTTCGAATATAATGCATTAATTTTCTTTTCTAAATGAAAAGAATGCGTCTCAATGAAGAATCTTCTCCAAACGCTAGTGAATTAAATCACATCCCGAGACGGAAAGATCCGAGCAATTTTTAAAGACATCTTCGACATCGTGATATAATCAAACGTCAAGACACGCCTTTTGCCTTGGCATAATAATATGTTCAGAACCGGCCGATGTTGATTTAAATACCTCTTCTATTTATATCGTTTCTACGGTAATGATTAACTGATACACACCTGTCTTATCAATAATAAATTCGAAGCTGAATGCAATCCGACGAAAGCCAAGAAATCGATACTTCGTTAATCGAGAGACCGTCGATGCAACTCCGTTCCCTGATCAGCTTGACGAGCCAACGACGTATCGACCGTGTCGACTCGTGCGTCTCTCGCGATAACCGTGCGCTTCTTTTCCCGATTACGAGCGATAAGGGCGCTGGCCTAACACTGCTAATCGCGCTATCGTCGAAATTACTAGCTCCACTAACACCCCCGCGATAATAATAAGAGATATAATAATCGCGCGGAAAAAAGATCTCTGTTTTAACCAAGAACCAGATGGAAATTCGTTGACAAGGTACGATATCTCTGTTGCCGTGATTGAAAACTTTCGTCTGAACATTCAAGATATGTTTCATGTTTCATTAAGACTTGGTAGAAAAAAAGCTGCTATACTAGCTTGTATTAGTTCTTTTCTCCTCTTTTTCTGCCAACTAGTTCAGCCAAAAGGATCTACATCTTTGGTGACTAGACTGATTAGAAACCGTCTACAAGAGTTTTTCTGTTTCTAAGCTGAATTTTCCGTCTGGTTCCCAAACAATGGAAAATTCTGTTATACTAACGGAATTATTTTTCCCATATGCAGAATGCGAATATCGCGTCGTTACGAATACGAGGCACACGTACACTGAGAAAGAAGGATTTAAGAATTTATAAAATATAAGGTTTATTTCACAGAAATAAATGTTTATTTAAATATGGCGAAAAAAATTTTCTTTCTAGCAAGTAAACCGATTAATAAGAAAATTTAGATATATTTCACAAAAATATTATTATATAATTTATTCCGTTATCGCAGTCAAAATTTTTTTCTAATCAATAAGTATCGAAGAAAAAAATGTCACAAGAGGCATTTACTTCGCAAAATTCCAATTTCTTTTTCTCATTGTAAAGAGCGGGAATGTTTGCGAATCGTCAATTCGTTAAGTTTGCAATTTGACGGCATCGAGATCTCCTCACCGCCGTCTCACAATCGCGTGATCTAAATCCGTGGCGCGCCCGTTGTCATTTTTCCACCGAAGGCTACTCGCGAGTCGCGTTGTTTATCTTTGACGAATATTTCTGCATGCGCTGCATACGTTATCCTTGAGCGTCCAGAGCTGCATCGATCGCCGCAGTTACGAGTTCGCGGCGCCTCGTTGCTCTGTTAGCCGTTTATATATATATATATATATTCATTTTTTTTTCTCACTGCACAATTCGCGGTTTCGCAATCGGCGAAGTGCGGGCTTCTCGCTCGTAAACGAACCAAGGCTCCTATTCTTGAAGTGATTGTGCACACGTGTCATTGCGCAGCTATTTAATGATAAGATTATACCTGCGCAATGACACGTATACGCAACCTTTTCGAGAATAGGGGCCCGTAACAACACAGAATATTTTATATCGGCCGTTTGCGTCAATCGATAGCAAATCTCTGACGCACTCGTTTCACACGATTTGAATGCCTTGTGCGAGCTATTTCAGCGGGCATCTCGCGAAACGGTCGCTTTGTAACTCCTCTGACTCGGTCGTTTCTTTCCTCTTTATAATTATCTTTGTATCTACTGATAACCGGTCATCCACTGATGACACTGCAAATTCAAGTGTTATTTTTACACGCATGAACGTCTAAATATGATACGTTTGATGCTCTTTTTGTATGTTTCTTGCCGTTTTAGATTACGTTATTTAAAACGATTAATTAACAAATGTTAAATTATAAGTTAACATGACCAGTCGTGTTAAATTAAAAACGTGATTTAAGACGGCAAGAAGTGTGTAAGAAAAGCCTTGGCTAAAATAACACACTTGGATTTGCAGTACACGTTGGTAGTTAGATTTGTGACGTTGATGGTTAGACTGTATTTAGATGGTTTCACTAACAATTTCGAGCTTTCACCGAATTATTTCTTTAACACGTTGAATGTCGTGACGGTCACCGGTGACGGACAGTGTGACATCATCGTGTCTCATCATCGCTACGTATAAAGTATAATTAATTACATTTTTTTAAATGTAATTAATTACATTGGACAAATTTGGAAAATCAGTTGTGTCCCTAATAGAGAACCAATGAAACGAGGTAAAACGTACGAATTACATTTATCTCTTACATTATGTGTAAATATAATTCATAACATAAAAAAAAAATTATGAAAAATCAACTATATGGCGGGTAGAGAGCTACGCAATAAAAAAATGCGCAAGCAAACGGTTCACTGAGATTTTTACGTTACTTTAACAAAGTGAATATGCTGAATAGTAATATGTTAATTTAACATATATTTGTGTACTTTTCAATATATTTCCACGTTAAGGTAACACACAAATTTCAATGGACCGTTATTTATACAAAATATTTTTGCTGTGTAATGAAACGAGACGAAAGATAAGAGTTGCGTTTATCCAGCGCATTTTTGGCAATTCAGTTAAGCCCCTGTACTATCAACGGAAATGAACGCGGCAATCAACGTGTTAATGCTCGTCACTAAGCCAACGTGTCACGTCTTAGCATTTCCGCTACCCTACATATGAATGAAACGGGGATAGCTTCGTGACACCTGTAGGTGTCACACGTTCGCTCAATCCCTGCGTCACGAGCAGCGGCACGAGTATCGTACGTCTTGTACATACGACCGGCCGATCTCGATCGACAATTAGCGAATTCGTGCGTTTCTCGCCGCACCGCCCCGCCGGTGACGAGCGACGCGCCGTATAAAGCTGTCCGTAAACTGTGTGGGTAGCGCGGATCGTGCGCGTGCGTGTGTTTGTATGTGTGTGCGTGCGTGCGCGAAATAACATGAATCCTGCACATTCCTCGAGGAAGGTTATGCAAACGATTTCATTGAAACGACGGTGAGACTCGCCGCGACACAGCTAGCGAATCGCGCGGATATTTAGCGTTAGCTTCCACGGCTCGCCCGAGTTTACGATCCCGTTACTCCGAAATCTTTTTCGTTTCAAGTCGTCTTCGTTGACGTCGTCCACTTCACTTCACTTTTATCGTCGTTCAGTAATTTTTAAATCTCGATACGAATGCAGAGTGTCTACTATCTGAAAAAGCCTGCAAAACCTGGGATACTTTAGAGCATTTGTCCATGCCTGGAAAAATCAGGGAATTCTCAGGGAATTCTCAGGAAATTCTCAGGGAATGTTTTTTCGAGTAGACATCCTGGAGCGATTTTTCTTTCGAACGCATAATTCGCGCGCATCTGTAAGCATCCGGAGTGTTTCCTTCATCGTGAATTTTGCACCGTGGTAAATTTATGCGAATAAGGTCCCGTCGTGAATTACAGATCGTCCAAAGTGGAGCACGAATCGAGCGAATCGACGTGTATGTATGTGCCGCGATACGATATTCCACGGCGCGTTATCGGTCTTAGGTCTTCGTTATCGCTGTGTAATCTGGAACATCGTATTTCTTCGTGCCGTTTTACGCATCGCGTACGCGTATCGCCGCAGACGACGTCCTCCGAGTCCCTCTTTCTCTCTCTCTCTCTCTCTCTGTCTCACGCGCGCACGTCTTGAATTTAAAATGTCGAATACCCCCGGCTTTCCAGGAAGTCGAAGAGGGCCGTTCTCGAGGAGAACGAGCAGAAGGAGAGCAAACGTAAGCGCTCGGAACCAGTGGTGGTGACACAGTTCATCGTGCAGGACGACCGAGTCACGGAGCAGGAACCGAGGCGAAAGACGATGGAGCATCCATTGAGCAACAAGGGCGTTGAGAGCCGCCTACCGAAGGTCACGCAGATCATCGAGGATTATGAAATCAGCAGTCATGTGCTGGGCCTCGGTATCAACGGCAAGGTCGTGCAGTGCTACGACAAACAAAAGAGACAGAAGTACGCCCTTAAGGTAGCTCTTCGCTTTAAATTCGTAGAATTAATCACACTCCCGTTTGCGTTGGAGCTCGGGAAGAAGGATGTACTCTAAATCTCCTCTTTGAAGTCCCTTTCGAGATTTATAATTATTGTTTGAGTAATTATTTAGTATATCGTTAAGTTATAAGAATATAAATTGATCATTCGAATTTTCATATTCCGACCAGACTGCCAGAGTTGCGCGAGTACCTTATTTTGTTATTTTCTATTATCATTTATTTTTTGTTTATGTTACGTTCTTATGTTTATATCGTAACAAATACAAATTCTTTTCCCGGGCTCCAACGACTTCTACATTACATTATAACGCTAATGAGAATCGAGCTAATACAAGAAAAGATTCATACGGTTGCAGAACCAAAGTACGTTCTTTAGGTGGAAGTTCATAAGATATGTTTACATTCAAAATTTTAGCTGCTATAGACAACAGAAGGAGCCATTAAAGACTTGTGCGTACGCATTAGCAATGGTTAATTTCAAATTGTTAATTGTTAGTTTTTAATTCTTACCATTGTTTAACCTTGCTTTGCACTCTTTAAATATGGTTATATCAATATTCATCCTGGAGTTCCAAAATCCTAGACATCCAAAATTGGAGTATTGTTCTAAATCGGGTCTAATTGAGGAAGATTGCGATGAAACAACATTCATCAAATGTGCTCACTGTGAGGGCTACTTTTGTTTGAATCATTCAATAATTAAAAATCTTTATGTTCCTGTCTCGAAAAACATTTTTATAATGTTCATCCATAAGTAACAGACTGGCATGATTCCCATACATTTCCCCATTAAGCGTATTTTGGCATATAACTTTTTTATTTATAGTCCAAAGCAGCTAAAATTTTGGCACTAGCCGATACTCATTGAGTAACGATGTATCACACACCGTGTTTCGGATCTTTCCTTTGCTAGAACGTTAGTAAAATCGGCTGAAAAAAAAACATCGCGGGGCTCGAATCATATAGTACTATCAGTATCGGGTTTGAATGTGTCGCAAACGTTATTTTCTACGGGAGCAAGTTGCTCTAGACGACCGGCCGAGCGATCGATCGAAGAGAGAGAAGCTGTTTCCAAGCGGTCGTGAGACGTTAATTTAGATAAGACTACCCGCGTAGCCTCGGTCATTTCTCCCAGGAAGTAATCCTTACTCAGAACGGCAGTCATTAGAGATAAGTTTCGCGATTCTCGCGCGAGATCTGCGGAGATCGCTGTTTTTATCGGCGAGTTGTAGAGTGAAGCTTATAGACTGATGGACTCGTCGCCTTTTTTCGCCGACAATGCTAAGTCCTCGGCCTATTCGCGAGGCGTGAGAACGAGCGTACCGGGCGTGTGTTTGCCGTTAATCCGTCGAGTTAACACCTCTCCTCGCGGGAACGCCGCGTCTCGTCGCGTCGCTTATCGATGCCCCGCTCGAAGAAGTGCGATCATCGACTAGCGATGTCCACGCGGACGAGTTCAGACTCGCGAGTCATCCTCTATTTATACCCGGTGATTTCCCATTCGACGATTCCGCCTCTACTCCTCTACGCCCTCGAAGGTGGCCTGGCTCTTATTTCGTTCTCGGTCGAGACCCCACAAGGGATTCGGCAGCTTCGTCGTCGCCACTGCGTGTTCCCTCGAGGAAGTCAGAGTAGCCGATTCACGGCTACAGTCCCTTCGTGACGACGAAACGCCCAGAGAAGAAAGAATTCTCCCGCACGGATAAAAAAGTTCGGAATTTTTAGTTACAAGAATCGAATTTGGATCATAAGAACTAGAAATTCTGTTTACTTCAACCAAAAATGTGTTTGTCGCTTCACTGTCTGGTAAATTCGATCAAACTTTTTCCGTGCGATAAAATTAAATTATTTAATTTTGACGACGATATTCGCGCATCGGGCCGTCACGGAGAGCGAGAATCGCGCGATGCAGACTTATTTATTGTTCCGCGATGTGCTATGCATCTCGCAGTCGGGAATCTCGCGATGTAGATAAAATTGCTAGTCATCGGTCTTACGATAGGGATTATTTCGGTCGCGCGGTTAACGGACGTGGGAACCGCGGAGCGTGATAGTCACGTTGATGGCTGCAGTTACCTGCCGAAATGGCTCGCTCGAGGGATACCGTCTCGTTGATGTGTTCTCGCTCCAAAAATAATCGGCTGTCGACTCGTGCTATGTTGCATTTCTGCATTATTATCTGGACGTTATAATGACACAGACCATTTTTCTGATAACGGAATAGTCGGAATATTCGGAATGACCGAGTGTCACATACGCGTAAACTCGTAGGAAAACGTTTCTTCGGATTTAATAGAATTTCTTTAGTTGATACAAAAATTTGTCTTTTGGAATGGAGCAAACAAACGAATGTTTGAGCGGTTGATTCAACAGACAGGATTGTTTAGTTATTGTTTCTCAAACAATAAGTATCTTTATGTCAAATGACATATTTCTTTTGTATCTTCATCCCAACATTACAATGGTTGTCACAGGTAATGAACTAGTTGAAAGAAGTAACACTATGTTAGAAAAATATTAAAGAACCTCTTTGTTTCAGTTGAGCAATATTCAATATACGATGAAGTAGACTATTTTTTTTTAACGAAATATTATTTCCTCTAAATAATATTATTTTGTTTTCTATCAAACTACACGATTTATTCTAGTGACACAACATTTTTATTCAAACAAAATGATATTCGATATTAAATTACATTGTTTATATTATACAAACCCAAGTCGACCAAACACGTATACTAAATCCAAAGAACTCTTTTTCTCTGTGTACGTGTATTTTGAGAAACGAATAGAGGAGATCGATATACGGAGAAAAGAAATCTCAGTTTGTATATGGTGAAAATGCGTTTAATTGGATCTACTCGACAACCACACGCGTTTTGGTTGAAGGAAACAAATTTTTTAATTCTCATGAATCAAATTTGATTCTTGTAGCCAGAAATTTTGTTTCCTTCAACCAAAACACGTTTAGCTATTCATTGTCAGACAGGTCCAGCCAAACTCACTTTTCAGTGAACGGAAGCCAGACTAGAACTCAATGACGAGAAGTGATGTATCTGTTGTCGCGTCCAAAAACATTGATTTGAGCATTTCAACTGCATTCAAACTCGGTGGAGGTAATAGAGAGTAATTATCTGAGTAGAAACCTCCCACAGGAATCTTTCTATTCCTGCAATCAACTTTTTGTCTGGCTCTCAAGTAACGGAAAATTTAGTTGCATCGACAGAGTTGTTTCTTCTGCACGGCAGTAAATATCTATCCAGACGAACTTGCACAGTCTCATAATGCAGGAGGAAATTGACCAATTATAATATCTGATATAGAAGACATCCTTTTTCTTTGCACGGATCAACTGGTCGATTTCCTGCATATGCCATAATACGATAATGCAAGTTTGTCTGGATAAATTTTAAAGGCTGCTCGCGAAAGTCGCATTTCTCCTTGCAAAGCCGTGAGATTACGCGACCAAACTGCGAGGCCGGCCGCAGAAATAATTTCACGACGAGGAGCGCTGATCGCTGATGCAGATATATCGAATGCCGATGACCGATTACGCGAGTCATGTGACGCGCGCACGATGAGGCCTCCGTCGCTTGATATCGATCTTCTCGTTCGCCTTTTTATACAAGGATAAATACATTTATAGGCGCGTCCACGTCTCCAATTTATCAACGTTTAAGTTGCAATATGCATCAGTCTGCTCGTGCGTCATTAAAAACTCGCGTCGTAAGATTATCCTCACACGGAAAAGAGCCTCAGTTTGCGCACCTGAATAAGGACCAGAGGAAAATTCGGTGACGAGAAATAATGTCTCTGCTACTAAAAACGTCTGAACTTCGTCTGAAATTTGTCTAAACATTCGGCTGCTTTAGAATTCAATTGGGGTAACTGAGAACAATTGACTTAGTAGAAACCTCCTAATGTGAATGTTTGATTCAACAAGATTGTTTGATTTCTCAAATAATAAATATTTTTACGTCAAACAACATATTTTTTTGTATTTTCATTCCAACACTAGAATGGTTGGTCAGAAACAATAAATTATATTGTAAGAAGTAATATTACGTTAGAAAAATATCAAAGAACATATTTTTTGTTCTGGTGGAATAATATTTAATATATAACGAAATAAACTTTTTTTACCGAAAACGAAATATTATTTTCTCTAAGTAATATTGTTTTTTTTCTATCAAACAACATAATTTACTTTAATGAAACATTTTCATTCAAGCAAAATGATATTAAATTATTTTGTTTATATTAGACAAACCCGAGTCAGACAAACACGTGTATTAAATACAAAGGAATTTTTCTCCGTGTACGCGGGAATCTTTCTGTTCCTACAATCGAATTTTCCGTCCGGCTCATCCCAGACAAAGAAAGATTCGGTTACATTAACGGAATTGTTTTGCCCCCGTGCACATAGCGAAATCTCTCAGCATCTCTCCGCTCGGTCACTCCTCGGGAGAAGCTTCGGGAAAGAGTCTATTTTTTAATCGTTAACCGCGCAAGTTTTCTTTTCATGAGAAAATCGCTCGATTCAGCGCTATTTATACGTACGCGAAGCGTATCGCCGGTGCAAAACTGCGTCTCGAACGGCCCACGAGACGCAGTCGTAAAACGTGTTCCTACCGCGAAAAGATATCGCGCCGCGGCTGCTTCTCGGACTCGTTGCAAAAATAATCGAGGTGCCTCGTTCGTTACCGAAAGGGATAACCGTGTATATCGTCAATGAGGAGGAGAAAGAAGAAGAGTAAGTAAGAGGAGGAGGAAGAGGAGGAGGAGGAGGCTGATGATGATGATCGTGTCGCTCTCGATTTTATGACGGTGCATATGGCCCGTGGTTTTGAGTAACGTTCGTCTCGCGTAAACAACATTTCGTTTGCAACGTTCGCGAAAAATGTGTGCCGGGAATTCCTCGAGAGAATTTTTCACCGGCGACGTCGCGCAACCTCTCTCTCTCTCTCTCTCGTACACTAAAAATATCGTCCATTTGCTCGTCAGTGGATTGTTATTTCGCCACACATGCAATATAACGCAGCCGATAACGGCTGCGATACGCGGAAAGTCACGTGCGTGTTCAACGGCTATCGATATCGATCGCGTTTCCCTCGTGTTCACTACGGCCGCACGTGTCAACCGCGTTTCCGCCGTCTCGTCAGCGCTCAGGCTCGCGCGATTATCGGAATACTTTCGTCGCGCAGCTTTCGCGCCTCGTAAGCCTGGCTTCTCCTTGTCAGCTTCTTTTTCGCGCGGCAGCGAAGAGAGAGATGCGCTTTCAGCGTATGCATAAGTGCGTGCGCTGCGATTAAAGCGCACGCTGCACCGATGAGCCACATCAAAAATGCCGTCACCGCGATACTCGTGCGTGTGTATATTTCACGATGATCTCATTTTCTTCGGAACGAAAATGGTCAATGACTTCGACGGCAAGCAGCGTCGGGCCTTGCCTTGCCGAGAGAGCCGAAGTGATCGCGCGATCACTGATGTCCGTTGCAAATACACAATAGAGAATAAGATTTCTTTGGATTTACTGTATGTTTGTACTTATGTTTGTTCGACTTTGGTTTGTTTGATATAACAATATAATTTAATATCAAATGTCATTGTGTTTAAATGAACATGTTGTTTCACTAGATTAACCCGGGAACCTTTTTTTTTTTTTTTTTTTTTTTTCACGTAAACGATCACAAACGATTTGATATGCTTATTTAGTTACGTATTTTTTTGGTTTCTCCTCATATTTTTGTTTAAAATAGCGAATAAATCTATATCTATAAAGTCCCTAAGCAATAATAAATCATAGAGCAATCGATAATATGCTATATTTTGTGATAGCGACTTTTGATTGGAGTCTAAATGACCCCAGGTGAATATTCCCGGGTTGAATCATTTTCTTTCATAGAAAAAATAGTATTATTTAAAGGAAATATTTTATTTTCAATAAAAAAATTATTTCGTTATCCCTGGTTGAGACAGTACTTAAGTATTTTTTGTAACATTCTAGAGAATCAATTAAGATGTAATAATTAATTAATTTATAGGGATGTTTAGAAAAGGTTTTTTTAAAAACGCTAAAAATTGGAATATAGAGTCGGCTTGACGTGAGAAGGAGATTCCTCGCGTACGTCAAAGGTCTGACGAAATGTCAGCGCATGCGTCATCACACTATTAAACATATTTATCCTCCTAAATTAAAAAAATTATATTCGCACTCAACAATCGTGCTTGACTCTATTATAATTTCTAACATTTCTTTATTTCGTTATATGTTAAATATTATTCCACTGAAACAAAAGATTCTTTAATATTTTTCTAACATAATGTTACTTCTTTCAAGTAATTTATTGCTTGTGACAACCATTATAATATTTGGATGAAAATACGAAGGAAATATGTTAGTTGATGTAAAAATATTTATTGTTTAAGAGATCAAACAATCCTGTTTATTGAATCAAACATTCACTTGTTTGCTCGATTACAAAAGACAAATTTGTTTCAATAAAATAAATTTGTAATATTTATAATATTAAATCCAAATCTTTTTCTCTGTATAAAAAGAGAAAGAGAGAGTCAATCAATATCAATAGTCGCGTGTTGTATCGTCGTAATGAATATTGACAAGTCAATCGTGCGATAACGGCATCGTCATATGTTTCTTTTTATTTTTTAATCCGCGGCAAAACAAAGAATTCTTCGCGGCTCGGCCGTCTGGCGGTCGAACAGCGGCGACGAATCGATCGTGTCTACTGGCGACGGCGTTCGATAATTAGATAGGAATAATCGGAATCGTATGACGTGAGACCGTCGAAACGTCGGGCGGAGGGAACACTCGTTTCGCACGCGACTCGGAACTAAAGTCCGATCGATGTCTTTTACGACCGGGACTCGGAGGCTCGCGAGTAAAATTAATGTCTCTCCTTTTCATGAAAAGAAAAGGAATCGTGTGCTTGTCAGAGATCTCGAGGTAACGTTGACGTAAATAATCAGAAACTTCGCTATCTCATGAATCATCTCACACGGAAGAAATACATCATGCATCACTTTAATAATTTTAATAACTCGAATATTAGTTGCAATAATATCGCTATTGAAACAAGCAGGTTATGCTTGCTTCGATCGTGCCATCGTTGAATATTTCTGCTGATAACAACAGCACTTTTCTCTATGTGTAACCGGGATTTAATTTGATGATAGGAAGTTGATGAATGATGACCAGCGCAATTCTGAGGTGCCGTCCGGGGGAAACCCATTCAAAGATTCAAAGTTCGAGATTACGCGTCACTATTTCGTCATGTAATCGATGACTGACGTGCGGTTGACTTCTTGTGTATTAAAAAAGAGAAGAAGCAGCTGAAGTTCATCTCTTCGACGACTTCAACGTCAGTCGATGTCGATTTTATTGGCGACGTTGCCGGTGTATTCCGCAGTACCGCGATTATTGCAGCGATCGATGCACAGGTTGCATAACTTCGATTACGGTACAATGCAACCATTTAACCCTTCCGAGATAGATGATGGCGCGTCTCTCACAGAATGTCTAGCATTTTATCGTAAACATATCAAATTGCCACATATCCGAGAGTAGGTATTTAAAAACCGAATCTATATTATACAGGGTGAAGTAATAATTACTATCATCTTGAATATCGTCGAAAAGTAAAAATATTTTTATTAACGTCTGGTTGGAGAGAAATGAAAAAAAATTTACATTTATAGAAGGTGCTCGAAGTGATAACCAGTTGATATATTAATACAATTTTTGTAAAATAAATTTTTCTGCATATTCTCATATGTCAAAGATAGTCGAGGTGTAATGACTATTACTTCATTTTGTATATGTGATATAGACACATATTAGATACGTACAAAATATAGAAAAAGTATCTCTATAATGAGACTTAGATACAGTGTAGGAATAAGGAATAAAGAATTAAATATAGGGAATTAGGAATAAGCTATAATTTAAAACACAATGAAGAGAATGAAGAATAAGATATAAGAACGTTTTAAAACGAAATCATCACTTTTGCTACATTTTCTTGGTAATTATCGATTCATTTAAACTGACTGTCATTTGTATATTGATGATTATTAAACACTTGGAAGGTTAACTATCAACCAGCTACTAATGGCCGTTTTTATCATCATGATTTAAATCTAATTGACGATTCATTCGACGGAATTATCCAATCGCATTGATCGATTGGCCATGCAATTGGTTAATTCCGTTGAGTTAATTGTCGATTAGACTTAAATCATGATGGTAGAAACAGACATAAGCCTTATAATCATATAAGTTATAAAGAACAGAATTTCGACAGTGTTTCTAATCCTAGATCGGTATTCATAGTCGGATCTTATATTTAAGACCGTCTTAAGTTCATTTTCAGATGTTTCATAGCCAATGAAATGAGCCGTACAACATCTGAAGATAAACTTAAGACGGTCTTAAATATAAGATCTGACTATGAATACCGAACCTAATTCCCTATTTCTTTATTGTAGATTGAATTATTTGGTTGTCCATTTGTCGTCAAAATTTAATCCTTTATTTCTAATATCTAATTCTTTGTTCTTTCCTTGCGTCCATACACGGAAAAAAAATTAGTTTTAAATCAAGAATAGATATTCTCATATATAAGCAAGAATATCATAATCTTCTTAGCAGACTTTTAATCTCGATTTGATAGAAGTTATATTGATGCAAGTATTATTTGAATTCAAGACTAAAAATCTTCTAGAAAAATTATAATATTTTTGTTTATACGTGAGAATACCAATTTTTGATTTAAGACTAATTTTTTTCCGTGCATGTCAAAATTTAGTTAAGATCCTTTATTCCTAATTCTCTATATCTAACTTTTTGTTCTGTATACCTTTCATTGTGTCAGCCTTATATATCGAAGATACAGAGAGAGACATAATATCTGTCTCATAATATCAACCCCCTGTCTCTAACGTGACGCAAGCTCACCGTCCTATCCAACGTCATCGACAATTTAAAGAGCGGTAAATCAAATTGTCCGGACTTCGACTTCGTTCGCAGAAGCGTCCGAAATCGTTTTCTTGCTCTCTCCTCGAAGGCACGCGCAGCGGTGCCGAGAAGAGACGTGAGGGAATTAGCTAAACTTCACTCAACTTTAAGTGATGATATTTCCGAGAAGGGCCCTCCTGAAGCGATACAACGGCGGGCGGCTGGCACTTCGGCGTTTCTGCGACACGTGTACGGCGAAGCTCGGTGACGTTACTGCACGCACACGATGTGACCTCCTGGTCGCGGCTTTAACGCTCGCCCATTAAAAATCCAATATTTATCGACATCACGGCGCGTCGAGGTAGAGCCGGTACGACACAGTTTCTCGCCGCCGCCGCCGTTGATTGATTGCAGACTGTCAGCCGGCCAACATTTTCCGCCTGTCATTCGTCACGCGCCGTTTTGCATACGCCCGCGTAGCTTGGACGCTGCGCGCTCCCCGCCGCGCTCACGGCTCCGTGGGAATCCTCGGCGCTTCCCACAACAACGAGCCGCTATATCTTATCAGCGAAAATACATTACGGCTTTACTGTTGTTTTCTGAATTGTGGCTAGCATTACGCGAACTCTTTTCCGAGGAACGCGCGCGGTTAAAAAATAGCGCGCCCGCAGAAACTAAAAATACCGTTGCTCAATATTGAGATTAGCGTTCGCTTTTCGCGACACAATGAGTGCTTGCCGTTTAGTGACACAAGCCGACATCAACGTCATCCTGCCGGTGTGTGTTGCTCGTTGAGCGCGGCACAAAGACGGTATTGTGCTTGAGTCGATTCGTGTCGCTGAGTAAACGGAAAACGTCGAATAAATCGCCGGGGAAAACGATTCGACGGGAAACGTCCGAGTTCGCTTCAGCGATCGTTATTGCTTATTATCAGTATCTGTTATCGTTAACTTTTTATGTATCGTTATCCTTACGTCGGCAAATGACAATGATCAACTGAACGTGTATCGAAGTGGCGAACACGACGCGTTTCTACACACAGAAAAATATATACTGCATTCAAGTAAATGTTACTTATTTCAAGTATTTCGTAAGTTTATATATCCGATCAAGAATGTTGAATTGAAATGAACTTTGCTCATTCAAATTGGTCGAATTTAATTTTTTTCAATCAAGTTTATCATGTTTTTGAAAAAAGAATAAATTCTTCTTTGGAACATGTGATAATAGATTATTCTAAAATTGTGATGAATACGCACACTCTAATATTATTTGTACTGCGAAGAAAAGCAATTACTTGTTTTTTTTCTTTTTCATTTTTCTTCTCTAAATAATGGTAATCTTGAACGAAGAATATTTTTTCTTGATAATAACATTAAAATATACTCACATCACAAATATTAAAAAAGTTCATTATCATTTATTTAAAAGAAGAATATATTTATTTTCAAGAATATTATAAACTTTTTTGGAGAAAAGTTAAATTCGTTTAATTCGAATAAGTAAACCGAAGTTTTAAATTTAATATTTTAATATAATATTCTTAATTGAAGTACTAAACTTATCAGGATTGAGAATATATTTTAAATAAAAATTTGATGCTTATGATGAACTTGTGATATATTTGCGGATATATAAACTTATGGAATACGTGAAACAAGTACACATCCATAAGTATATCATAAGTTCATTACATGAGCACATCAATTGTCTTCAAAATATATTCTGAATCCTGAATAAATTTAGTACATTTTAATGCTATATCAAGAAAATATTTATTCAGGACAACCGATATTTAAAAGAACAGAAATAAACTGAGCAATTGCTTTTTCTTCGCGGCACAAGTAATAATGTTCTCTATAGATTTGAAGACTATTGTCAATAAAATATTCTTTGTTGAAGATAAGTCTTACTCAAAAGAAGGATGGAATAAGCTGAGTGATTGTTTTTCTCAGCGATAGAATTTGATATTTTTCTCTGTGTACGTCGCCGTCCAATCAATTCCGCCGCGGGGACGCGCGGTACACAGTTCGACAAAACGAGGAGGACGATCGATCGCGACATGCTCGTTTTTCCACGGCGGGGCGTGACTCGCGCGCGTTGCATCAGATTACGTTGGCCGGGCTTTTATAGCCGAGCGCGTGAAATTCTCTCGTCGCCGGCGAAAAGAGCATAATCTGATCTGTCGCCAGGAACTATCGGAGCGACAATTCCGGGCGCGCGCTCCGGTCCCATCCGTCTATCTCGCGCGCGTGCGGACGAGACACGGCCGTGTCACGCAAGTCGAGAGCTGCTAATCTCATTATCATAGGCTCCACACATCTGTCCTCCTGGTACTCGCACACGCCTCGCGAACGCGTGATCGGTTTGGTATTTTCACCGGGAAACACGCACGCCCACGTAAGTCGTATTGAAATATTGGCGGAAGAAGCTTGGCTTGCGAATAGCCGCCGTTCACTGGATCGTGGAAAATTCATTTACTCATTGAAGCTACTCGTTCGTTATAAGTCGCAAAGGCTGTTATTAACTCGAAGAAGGCGGCTCGTTCGACTCGGAGTAACTTTCCATGATTCCCATCGCCTCGATGATTTTCGACGTGAACTTTGGCTCTTTGTCGGACCTTTAATTTTTTAACACGATAGCAGCTAAAAGGTGACAAAATAGGTACATTTTTAATTCTAATAATATAATTTACATCTATTTTGTGCCTGATGATGTTTTAAATCTCCGTCTTCGTTACTTTAATATCAAAATATTGTTGTTCAAAATAGCAATAAAATTAATTTATCAGTAGAATTCCCGAATCGAAATTTTGATGCTGTTCTGACGCTTTTAAGGATAGTTTGTTGTACTTACTTAGACGGCCTATAGACAAATAAAAATCTATTTTTACGATACTGACACTTATCAACTTCCTTTAATTCTACAAATAGAATTTTAATGTTACCTTTAACAATCTATTTTGTGACATTAAAATAACGAAAACAGTTTAAGACACTATCAGAGTCATATAGTAGGAATAAAATATATTATTAGGATTAAAATTGAATCTATCTTAGCTTCTAGTGTGTTTTAGAATCAAAGATTTAATAGAGCTAAAATTTCAACTCAGGTTGAAGTTGTAAGAGAGAAGTTAATAAATGCCAGTCCAGTAGCATCAAAATTTCGACTTGGAACTTTGCAAAGCTGTCTATTTTTAGGGACAAATGATGATGGGAATATTTTTGTACTTGTTTGTTTTTTAATTAATATCATACTTTTCGGCTCATGAACGAATAAACGCCAATGAGTCAACGTGTGCCCGAGGTTTTTCCGCTCCGGACGAGAGTCAGAGTCGATAGCCTTTTGATCCGGATTAGGTACAGATCCTGGGGAACCGGTTTCGGATTTCTTTTCGCTATCTCGCAGGTATCCCGACATTCTCCGCTTCGAATACTTTTAGATCATCCCACGGAGCAAGAATTACGGGAGATGCGCGCGCGCCCGCAAGACTCTCTTCCATTCGCTTGCCGCTAATTTCGCTTTAATCCTCTCTTACGTCACGGTAAATGTATCAACTTGAAATCAGAAATACCGTACTCTTTCGAGAACCGAGTCTCAACATTCAGCGCGTACGTCATCGTTTCCGTTTTAACTTTGCGCATTGCGCACCTGGCTTTTCGATTCATCATTCAAATATTATGTTAGAAACTTATTGAAAAACTTATTTTTGCTCCAGTGGAACAATATTTAATATATAATGAAAAAACATTTTTCCACTGAAAACCAAATATTAATTTTCCTTTAAATAATACCGTTTTTTCTATCAAACAACATTTTCAATCATACAAAATTATATTAAATGATTTGATATTAAACTATGTTTATATTAAACAAACCCCAACAAACAAACGCTAAATTCAAAGAAAACTTTTTTCTCTGTGTGTAAATACGTCCTTAGAGGGCTTGCTATTATCTATCTATTTATTACTTTTAAGTAATGGTTATCTTGAACAAAGAATATTTTCATGATATAGTATTAAAAGATAATAAACTTGTTAGGATCTTTTTATCTGTTTTATATATATTTTATATATTTTATATATATATATTTATATATTTTTTAATATTTTTAAATATATTTTTTATATATTTATATATTTTTCAAATCAAGATTTCTTATTAAAAATGGATCAGACCGTCGTCAGAAACCATGTATTTTCGATCAGTTTTATTACATTTGATGTCGATCTAAAGAAAAAAAATGGAGTGACATGTGGGCATGCTTTTCAAATCTAATGATGCAAATAGGTTAAGCTCATTCTAATCTCTCTCTCTCTCTCTCTCTCGATCTATCTTATAATCGCCGTGAACGCTTCGACTCCAAGTAGCAGGAAGCTGCGTAGTCGCGCAAGCGGAAAGCGAGAGATTGCGACAAAACAGCGTGTTTACACGTCGGCGTAATTAGCACGGACCGCATGAGAGAATGTTCGCCGTATCCGGCAACAACGCGCGTAAATCGAGCGTGTATTATAAACGTCAGATTTGCGAAATCGCAATATAATGCTAATGAATCAGCTTTGTCGCTCGCTTGGGAGACACACAGTCTCTCCGGCGGACGATCGCGGTAACGTAAGCACCGGCTATTTCGGGTTCCCACTGTCGCTTTACAATGGACATCTGCGTAATCTGTGCAATTGTCCGCGCGAGGATCGCGCCTGAAAAGGGCGCAATTACGCTAGCGTGTCCAGAAGAGAAGGCGGCTTACGCGCGCACGTATCACGCTACGTCACACGATCGCTGAGAAATTTTGAATGGCAACCAACCGGAGACAGATTCTTCGTCGTATAATTGACCAATCAGCATTGTACTGTCTGCGACGCGCGCGCGCGTGTGTCGTTCACCTCCCCGGCAGAAAATAAAAGTCTATGCGTTCTCGCCGGTGATCTTCCGGCGCGCTCGAGCGAGCAGGAAGCGCCGAAACCGAGCGCTTAATCCTCGCGATTCCCGATGGCAGTTTTTGCCCCGATCGATTCCCGAGAGCGGTCGCGGCTCGGCCAAAGCCGATAACTGAGTGAGGATGAAAGCGGCTTTCGGATGCTTCCGGAATGCGGATTGAGTAACGAGACCTTTCAGCAGCGCCTTCATCGTCGGTACACTACCGGGAGGGAGCTCTCTCTCTCTCTCTCTTTTCGGCGCTCTTTTTTGCGTCTCTCCGTTCGCAATCTACTTCGCGATACCGTTAATCGCGTGTTTATCGAGTTACGTAATCGTCGAGTTTTTTTTTATCAACTATCGCATTGCTTACGTAAGTCGGTGTACTGCTTGCACATGCTCTCTGTTTGTTACGATTCGACGGCACAGCGGGAGGATATAATAAAGGAGATATTTTATCTAGGAATCCCCCGAGCCGATGACGTCGCCCGTCTCACATAGTTTCGAGGTGTATGAGTCAAGTCTTACCTGCGAACTGCGATGATATGCACGATATACTGCGCGGCGCGAAACGTCGAACGAGGCGATCCCGCGTGTACCGAACTAAATGATCCGCCGGGCGATTCCGTCGCATCATCAACTGGAATCTTCGCGAGACGTCCCGAAAATATTAATAACGTGTGTTCTGGAAATTGAAAATGTTATTTCGCTTTTAGCGACACAGTAAAATTAATCTTTCGCTAGATTATCACATTGCACTTAGCTGTTAAATTCCAAAAGAAATATCTTTTTAAAGACGCTCGCAAATTCATTTTCTTAGCTTAATGAAGAAATGTTTCACCGAGTTCAGCTTTTGTTATATTCTTTTAAGAGACGTACGCATTTGTTTTTGCAATTTAACGAGGAATTTTTATCGAGTTCGATTTTAGCCGAATTAAATTTTTAATGTTAAATCATACTTTTTTTAAACAGATGTACGCACATTTATTTTCGTAGGTTAATAAGGAATTTTGTCAAATTAAATTTTCCTAGAAGGCGTACGCATATTTGTTTTCGTGACTTAATGAGAAATTTTTAATCGACGTTTTCATGTTGCAGGTCCTACGTGATTCCGTTAAGGCGCGGAGAGAAGTCGAGCTTCACTGGAAGGCGTCAGATTGCAAGCACATAGTCCAAGTGAAAGATGTGTACGAGAACACCTACGGAGGCTGCAAGTGTCTGCTGGTAGTCATGGAATGGTACATAAAGCGCAACGATACCGGGCATTTCAATGTTACTACTGCTGTAACGAAGTGTGATCCCTTAAATTCACGTTCGATCGATCTTTCAGCATGGAAGGCGGCGAGCTGTTCCAGAGGATACAAGACAGACAAGACGGTGCTTTCACCGAAAGAGGTGCGGTTGTGCTCTCGAAACTCATAAGATCTCGCCGTTTTGCCGAAATAACACAATTCATCCAATGAAACGGTGTGTTCCTTGCAGAAGCCGCAGAAGTGATGTACGAGATTTGTGCGGCGGTGAAGTACATACACGACATGAACATTGCTCACAGGGACCTGAAGCCCGAGAATCTTTTATATTCGAGACCCGGTGAGTTACACAAGCTTTTGCAATATCGTCTCATGCGTCTGCCGATGCAGCTTGGAAACATTGTTATCAGTTCGCAACACCGCGAAAACTCACACTTGTTATCTGTGAACCTTGAAGTGCGGAGACCACGATAATATTTATCTCTGTGTATATACTGCAGAGATTGATATCGATAGAGACTATGCTGTTTTACGTATAAATTATATACTCCGGGGCCGTTATCTTTGCGATACCTTACGCTCCACAATTGAATAGAGTAAGATAGAGTATTCCATCCTCATGGGATTCCACGAGAGGATCAAATCTGTTAACGCATTGCGCACTTTCTTCGCAGATAGCACGGGAATTCTGAAACTCACCGACTTCGGCTTCGCGAAGGAAACGTTTTCGAAGGATAACACACTGCAGACGCCGTGCTACACACCCTACTACGTCGGTAAGCTCGCACACTTCCGGTATACACTCGAGTGCTTGAAGTAAAAATTGCATCGGTCCATTAAGAAAGACTGCTCCTTCTTGGTCCAACCAAACGAAGTATTTTAACTTTAAATAAAAGCAAATCATGAATATCTTGGTGCCATTAGAATATTAATATTATTTGCGGGAGGATAAAATTATTCAGCGTGTACTGAGTATTCCTTCTGGCCGAGGCAATATATTTTGCAACATAATAATAAGTGGAATAGAAAATCGTCTCTAATTAATTTAGCGATTAAGTAAAGGAATTTTTCAGGGAAATTGAATTTAGAATAGCTTTACTAAGATTCAAAGATCGGTTAAAGCTTGGAAGATTCATCGCATATGATGATATATGGCTGAAAATATTCAGTACGTGCGTTACACGTTGAACAATTTTATCATCCCACAAATAATATTAATATTGACGATATTGGTATTCTAGTGTCATTATAAAATCCGTGCTTTGCTTCTAAAGGACCGTGAAAATTTGTCTTTTGCGTCGGTCTCTTTTTTTTAACATGCGTATAATTTTCTCTTCAGCCCCGGAAGTTCTGGGAACAGAAAAGTACGACAAGAGCTGTGATATTTGGTCACTGGGAGTAATCATGTACATACTGTGAGTATATTACGCTTCAGTAGACGTTTATTTTCACGTTGCGTCATCTCATTAGTGAATTTTAATTAAAGTCGCGCGCGTCCGGAAGTGCGTGCGTATAAAAGTACTTACGATTATTTCAGATTATGCGGCTTCCCACCGTTCTACAGTATGCACGGGCACGCGATGTCGCCCGGGATGAAGAAGAAGATACGGCAAGGGCAGTACGACTTCCCCTCGCCGGAATGGTCGAACGTGAGCATGGAGGCGCGGAATCTTATCGAGGGCATGCTCTGCATAGACCCAGCGCAGAGGTTGCAGATCGACGATGTCATGCGCAACAAGTGGATCGCCGTAAGAGCATTTAACCATTACGCCAATTTATTGACACCGCCGTCACGCATATTAACGTATTAACTATTTCGTATTTCTAATTTCTTTTTTATGGTAGTAGACAATATACAGCTTTCGTTTGTATAGTTCATTCGCCTTAAACATAATAAATAATACTTGATAAGTAAAATTTTCTTTAAGTGCGGCGTATATACCAGGATTGCCTCATAGAGCGAGCGTGCGCTTTACAATGATCGGCTTTCAATTTAAGCGCTGTAGCGAGTGCGTTGGCTCACTTCTTCGCGAACTTCTCGGAGTCACGTCTCCCCTTTTGCTCATAGAGATACACGGAGGTGCCCGCCACCCCCTTACACACTGGACGCGTTCTGCGTGAGGGCGAGGAGTCCTGGCCCGAGGTGCAGGAGGAGATGACGCGATCGCTGGCGACGATGCGCGTGGACTACGACACGGCGCGATTGAAGCAGCTCGATCACACGAACAATCCGCTGCTGAACAAGCGGAGGCGCGCGAAAGAGGCGAACGCGGTGCCGCCGGCCGCTAGTCCGACGGCCGCTTCCTAGGGGGACGCCGCCGCCGGCTTCGGAACCAGACGGAACTGGACTGTCTTCTTACGTAGATGTGTCCGATACAGCGTGGTCACCACGAGGATCGTTTTCTGACTGCTACATCTCACCAAGCGCAAGAGATTCCGGAGTAGAATAGTGTCGAAGGGTGCTTAGCTTAGGCCGCGCGCGACGCTTGAGAGAAGCGCGCACCGTGTCGCGCTTATTAACGTTCGGTGTGTCACACACGGAAAAAGCAATCCGATTGGTGCAATTGAATTCTCCCCGTCGCCTGAGACCAGACGAAAACTTGGTTATAGGAATAGAAAGATTCCCGTAGGAAGTATTTAGTAAGATATTTTAGGCTTTCACGATGCGGAGGAATGCTTGATTAGGCTTCTGAGTTAGTGCCAACAGTCTGTGAAGGGAACAAATCCATTGAAGGACGCGGTACCAAGTCTGAAGCCAAATCAACAAGGGGATGTCGGAGTGGCTGTCAAACTCCGGTAGGAATATCGGTAATAAGGTCGTTGATAACATTACGTTACGACGTTATCTTGACGTCAATAGCAAATATTATCTTTCGTCGACAGCTCTAGACGTTATATTAAAATAAGGACTAACAAGAAGAAATACAGTTTTTGGACTTTTTTTGTTTTCGGTAACAAAATCGAGCGAGCTGTATTAATGTATGTATTATCATCATGCGAAAGTATTTATGGTTTTACGTAGTCAGAAGCGAGAACAGTGTATCCAAAAATTCTGGTGAATTCTGTCACTCCGACATTCCCTCAAACGTTCCGGTCGGAGGTTTCTGTTCAGTCAATTGCTCTCGACCGAGGTTTCTGCTCAGTCGTCTCGACCGAGTTTCAATGCGACCGAACGTTTAAGCGAACGTGCCCAGTCGCGGTAACAGAGATATTGTTTCTTGCCGTCGAGTTTTCATCCGGTCCCTGTTCAGTTGCAGGAACCGAGATTGTTTTTCCGTGCAGAACGCGCGATGGGTTTCGTTAACAGCGACGATGTAATACGCAACGACGACAATATCGCCCTAACGAACGCGAGTGAACGAGGCCTTCTTAATTATCGAACAACACCGTCCCCACCAGCTAGATAAGGCTCGTTTACGAATACGCGGGAAGTGTGTATTACTTCCGTACGTTTTTTTTTTTTTAATGCGCCAACCGCAAGTGACTAATTCGTGCACGCGGATGAAGGACGAATTACACTGTCATCGGGTACTAAGGAAATGTATATTGCTCGCTTATCGTCAGCTTAATTCCCGTCAGGATTATAGATCTAGCAATTACATTTATTCCGATACAATGGCCTCGAGAGACGCTGACGAGGAAGTCGGCCAATGGCTAATCGGCAAATGGTACTACTTGTATGGACGGCATCGTGTATGCTGTAGCATTCCCTAAACGGAGAGTTATATGAGAGTTATATGACGGAAAGTTACATAATTTTCAGCCTTACACATAACATATTGAAGATCGCAGAAATAATTATTATTTAAAATTTGATTTTACATCTCTAGTAATAGTAAAACATTTCAATCTAGGCAATGGAATCTAGTCGGCGCTGATAAAAGTTGCAACATTTTTTCTTCGATAAGTTTCACAACGCATTTCATATCCAATAGGAAAATATATTTCTTGAGAATTACTAAGAAACGAATTGGTCCTATTGGACACTGAAACCGTTACGGAACTCATCGAAAAAGAAGTATCACGACCTTTATTATGTCGACTGTACAGCATGCATAACGCCGATTATACTATGTCTTCTGACAAATTTTTACACGTTCGCCACTACGTTTCATCTGGGAAATCGTTCACTACACAGACTACATTCGTTTCTATTTATACAATAGTGTAAAACAGACTCGATTCGTTCACGTATGGATGAAAATCGTAGAATGAAAAATTATACTATAATTTTTATTTTTGTTAATTATTATTATTATATAATAATTCAATTCCCACACATACACGACGTACGTCGGTCTCTCGTGAAAAACTGTCCCAGCAAACATCAATCAACAATAACATAACGTCGATGTTATAATTTCCCACTCAACAATGCAATTGTTACATAATAGGCGTGTTATGTTGCATTTATATTGTTGAGTGGGAAATTATAACATTGATGTTATGTTTTATTAATTGATTTTTATCGTTTGACGCGTTATTAGTTGATGTTTGACGCGTGGTAGCGAACGTGTTAAACTTACAACTTGCACTTGAAAAAGTGCATGTATAACTAGGTGCTATGTTTTCTGAGTGTGTCTCTGTGCACAAGTAATACATACCTGTACTCTGGGTATCGATCATGTTATTTCACGTGAAAGATTTCACTTTCCGTATTACCGATTTTGCGTGAACTTCTTCACTATTCGCGCGATCATGTAATTCTTTTGACGTGTAGAAAGTAAAAATCACTCAACGTGATTAATGGTATAATGTCGGAGAAGTGAATCTATTATTAAAATATCTAACCAACGCCTGGTCTTAAAAATAACAACATAATTTTAGAAAAGTAACGTTTCTTGCATCTCAGCGTAATAGTGACGTTACACTCTGGATCAGTCATGTCACTAGGTTTCCACCTTCCCGCCAGTAAGTTTGAAGGTGAAGAAAAGTTGACGTGAGAAATTTTACGCTTCACAAGTTCGCGTGAAACTTTTCACGTTTCCGTTCCGAACTGGGAAAGTTACGTGATCGATACCCTGACGTATACGTCGGCGATGAGAAACGGTCGCCTTTCACAACGTAACGCAAAATACAA
This sequence comes from Dinoponera quadriceps, assembly GCF_001313825.1. Lineage (NCBI taxonomy): Eukaryota > Metazoa > Arthropoda > Insecta > Hymenoptera > Formicidae > Dinoponera > Dinoponera quadriceps. The sequence continues at coordinate 531,453 of NW_014554985.1, read as the reverse complement.
AATAACGTGATGGCTATATTTACCCGTACGCTATGCATTAAGATTAGCTGTAGTGATAGTTGCTCACACACTTCGATATCACGCTAGAGAATTTAATCTCGCTGCCGTCAGCTAATCGGGCGCGCGATGTATCGTAAAATATCATGCGCGAGGGACGACATCTCACTGTAATATCGTCATTTGTGCCCGTCCAGCTCGTGTCGAGTGTAACTATGAATTTCCACGGTTATTGTTATCCGCGTCGGTTTAGCAGGGACTTCGAGCTTCTCGCTCGGTCGGGCTAATAGCGCAACCAATTTCGAAATTATTGAATAATTTCTATTCCAATAACTATACATACATATATATGCTTGATATTTTCAACACACTTAGTTATATTTACATACATTTATGCCCGTTTCCACCATTATAGTTTAAATCTAATCAACGATTGATTAATTCAACGGGATTGACCAACTCAGCCAATTTCGTTTGGCTAATTCCGTTGAGTTAATCGTCGATTAGATTTAAACCACGATGGTAGAAACAGGCATCGGTCTCCGTTTAGGATTGACAAATAATCACAGCGAGGTAATTCGCTCGAAGGATTGCGAGATGTATATTATCTTTTAGACACGACGTTGAAGCTGAATTCAAATGTACTGACCTTTTGCGCTCCGCTTTGTGCGCGACATTGACGGTTTGACCTTTCACTCGGATTCACAATATATTCGTTACACATCTCGCATTATCAAACTGAAAAGAAAAAATCCATTTAACAGTAGTAATGTGCTACATAATCCGCACATTTACTTTAATTTGGCACAATGTTGTGAACTGAGTTAACATATTGGAACAAAACGGCGAGGACACTCGAAGCCTGAGCGCAAACGGTTAAAATCTGATCATTTATTACGTTGCAAACATTACAAATTCTGTGTTTATCCGAAAACGACAAAGTACTACGGAATAAGTGTAGATCAGTGTGTTCCAGTACTATATCGTTAGATAGTGATATAAAAATTGTATATATTATTTCTACTAACGCGCGTTCCGTGTCGGGCCAGTTTTACGCGATCTGTCACAACGCGCGGGTGAATTGCGCGGCAGGGAACGCGCGTTAAATTTGTTCGCGATAGATATTGTATAAATATTTACGATTGTGTAGAGAAAGGAGAACCGTTGGAGATTCACGCAAGAGAATCAAATGAAATGTCGGTCGATCGGTTTTCGGCTATGAATTACTATCGGGGAAAATGAAGGATGAAAAAGGAAAAGTTTTCGACGTGCCTGTAACTTCGGTCCAAGAGAAGGATCGTGTTACCGCGAATGCGAGTTCTCGAGTATTCGAAAAGTGTCAGTAAAGAGATACAGTATCACTGTAGAGAGTAGTTCATATTTTAGAGAGAGAGAGAGAGAGAGAGAGAGAGAGAGAGAGAGAGCAGTCATTTTTCAGACATGTCTAAAATAATCACAGCCTATACACGTGAGAGAGTTGTATCCGTACAAAATTTATATATATGGAGAGTTATTCCAATTCCAGATCGTAGAATGTATCGTACAGATAGTATAGTTTTTAATCGTATACAGAGAGGGAGGGAGAGAGAGAGAGAGAGAGAGCATACACAGTTCCCGTGTCCCCTACATCGATCGGTGGATTCGATTATTGTGTCTACGAGAATAACGAAGATGATGGTGTGGCCGTACACGCTAAGTCAATTTCAAGTTAAACAATTGCATAAACGGTTATTCAAACCGCAGTAGCGAGGTATTTTTGTAAATCTAAGGTGTGCCGGTTCGATCTGCATTTAAAAAAAAAAAAGGATTGACAATAAATGTAAACCCCCGTAACTTTCACCTCTTACTTACCGTTATACTCGCATCCGGTTGTGGTTCTCGGTATTATCACACAGTGACGTCAGAGTCGCGTATTTTTAACACACACGACAGCTGTAAATTTCACATACACTAAATATAAACTAAAATGTTGACAATTAAAAGATTAAAGAAAACATTTTGTATCCATCTCTCTCGTGATTGTTCTTTCGTTGGTTCCTCTTCAGGCTAAGAAATTATTTTCTCGGTGAAAATAACTTTAGAGATAATCTTTCTTCGCGCTTTATAGTTTATTCTCTCGACGTGTCATTGATACAAAGTAGCTCAACAATTCTACAGCTATTAGATGTAATTGAAATGATAATATTAGAAGTGTAAGAACGAGGAAATGAAGCGATCTTCTTCATGAGGATTGGCCGCGACATCCAGACCCGAGTCTATTGTGCCTAGATTTAACAATCAACATCGGTAGAATCTTAAGGCTCCCGAAATAGTCACTATGTGACTGTCCTTGTTTAATGACGTCAGAAGCGAGGAAACCAGCATACTAAGACTTTCTGCGTTATACTTTCAAATAAAAAGATATATTCACAAAATGACATTTGTGATCGATTCGGCACACTTGTAAAATTGGACGAACACTTTTCTTTTACTCGAACAATTAATAAATAGTCACAAAGTTAATTTTACGATTATTTATTGATTGTTCGAGTAAAAGAAAAGTGTTCGTTCAATTTTACAAATTTACCGAATCGATTACAAATGTCATTTTGCGGGTACATCTTTTTATTTGAAAGTATAACGCAAAAAATCTTGGCATGCGTTTCCTCGCTTCTGACGTCATTAATTAAAGAAGGACACAATCAACTATTCCGGAGCCTTAACGACGTAGATTAGGATCTTCGTCGTATCGTTTGAGGTTTTATTTAACACGCAAATGTCGCACGAGTACCTTCTTCCATCTCTAAATTCGTGCGCGGAATTGAAAAAGACGTAGATTTCGTGGAAATGACGTATGCATTTTATTTTCCTTCCCCCTTGCACATTGAATCGATATAGATTATAAAATTTAACATGGTTTCTGAATTCTGAATTGCAGAATTATGATCCACTTTTCTCAAATACAGACACTAATTATTTATAGTAATGATTATATAATTAGTGAGTTGACAATATATCGGTTTCAACGACTCGATCATGAAATATATTGTTAATAAATTACTATAATAATTATATACTAAAATATATCATATATATATATATATGTATATATATATATATATATAACATATGTATACTTCCGAATAAACCGTTTAAAATGCTGCAATGCGTTTCGTGGACACGAATTATTCGATCGTCGGATCTCTCAACGTCAGCTGCGCGAGAAACTATTATGCAAAAATTATCTCGTAAATATATCTCTACAATTACATATATATTTCTAATTATACTTAAATCACACACATGAAAATTGACGATCGCGTGAGAGAAGCACATTCCATACTTTATTATAAGCTATGATTTAAAAAAAATCAGTACAAAAGGAACACAAATTTTTTTATTTTTAAGTAGGTACTTGACGCCGAAGGGACAATCAGGAACAATGCGGATTCGAACGTAATCGCGCGAATACCGAAACAGCAGTGATAAAAAAGAAATCGTAACAACAACGCTCTCGGTACTACGCATGCACGACAACGCGGAATTACCCGGGGGGAATACCGAGTGTGCGGACGCGCAAAGTGTAAAACTGTCTCGTTAATCGATCGCCCGTTCCATGATCTTCCAACAATCACACAAGTAGAGTACGTTACAAATTATTAAAAATATATGTATAGATTTCCCCTTGCAGAAGCCATCATCTAATGCTCTCCGCTTTCCTACATGGCTCTTGCGAGCAGTGAGTTCTCTGCGCCACGCAATTAGCTATCTTAACGGTGGGCTCTACATGCTTACAATGTTCGTTACATAGATACGTCGAACGCAAGGGACCGCACATTGCAGACTCCGCGAAATGCGATCACGAAGTCCCCACTCGCGTCGCGTTTTCCGTCCCTGCACATGTGCGTTTGAGTAACAGAAACTACGGGCATATAGTACGAAGTGGCGGAACCCCTATTTTTCTCTTTAATCTTTATCGGATTGTGTCTGTCTGTATGTGTGTGTTACCGTTGCGAAATCGTGCCGTAATACATGGAACTATGACCGTGAGTAATTTATACATATATATTCGCTGCGTCTCGCTCTATCTACGCATATAATTTAGATTCTGCCGCGTACGCTTGACATTGATAAACCGAACGCAAGCTCTCACCCTTTCGCGGACCCGATATTTACATCTCCTTTTTTTCTCTTCAGCACGCACGCAGATGCGTGTCCCGTAACAGGTCCGTTCTTCTTCGCCGAATTGGCTACATTAGTTCGCACTAGTTCTCTTCTTTTATTTCCACGAAATCTTAAGGAAATATTGTCATTTGGAACGTTTCGTTTGGTAAATGATTGTTAGGAATTTATCTTGAAGAAATTATAAGACATAAAATTCTGAAATTTTGCATAAATACTTATTTATGCTTTAACTATATACAGTAATTTCTACAAGTTATTATATTCAATATGAATGAAGTTATAAATAATTTTGCCAGCGCTCAACGCAAAATATTGATTGACACGATTCCGGACGTTATAGGTCTTTGAAACCAAAACGACAAAAAATTATTAGGCTGCAAACTTGTGACTATCGTCCCAACCATGATGAAGTCGGTATCTTTAATATTTCGATTCTTTAAGGACTCCTACAGCTGAAGAAAAACTGGCCAAAAGTCGATTATTGTCAAAAATGACTTTTTATTCTCTATCGTGATATGGACGATAGCTAGTTTATAATTTAATAACTTTTTCGCCATTTTGCTTTCAGAAAAACCTAAAACGTCTGGAGTCGTGTCAACCATGCGAGCAAAACTTGCGTTCAGCGCTGCGCAAAATTATTTATAACTTCATTAACATTAAAGATAACAATATGCAGAAATTACTATAGACAGATGAAACATAGACAAATACTCATACAAGACTTNAAAAAAAAAAAAAAAAAAAAAAAATCTCAAGATCACCAACAAAACGACGTTTTAAACCGGCGAATATACCTCCTCAACATCTGTCTCTTCCTAAATTCTACAAGTGAGCACTAGTTCAGTGAAGAGGAACAAACCTGATGATGCGGATTTAAAAATACAAGAGAATCCTCTAATAACTCGTCGACCGATAATGCATCGTTACCGCATCCGATCGCGGACACCACATGACGAACGAGAATGTATATGTGTATATGTGGGGCGGATGCTGAAGCCACCGCGAGAATCCGCCGTAGAAATCCATACGAAACGCCCGACCGTGTACCAAGTGCCCTACAGCGCGCCACTCGAACGAGAGCCCGACACGGGGCGAGTAAACAACCCTTCCACGGCCATGCGAGAAGCGCGCGCGCGGTTCGGATAAAATGAGGCGTCTATCTAAAAAGACACGACGTGGCCGCCGAGAATCTGCTAAGAATCATTGGAATGTAACGGAATGACGAATTTGGGACCGAACGGCGATTTGTACGTGATCCCGACGTCGGAGTACACCTTGTTCGGCAACGCCAAGTTGCATAGATACAGTCTACCGTTGTCGGCGCTGTGGGACAACGGTAGGGCCCCCAGTAAACTGAATTTACTGATGATGCCGGGTGTACCCGTCGCCGGGGGCTCGATGGCGAGGACCGGCGCTCTGTTGCTGTTAGCCCATCTCGCGATCGGGGTGATCATCCGCGATGAGTCCTCATCGCAAAGGGCAACGACGATGAGATCGACCAGGGCCGGCAGGTTCTTCACCTTTGTCTCGACCTTGTTCTCCGTTAACCTGTACAGAGAGAGCTCCTGCAGCAGGAACACGTCCTCCGAGTTCTCCACGAACACGATCGTCTTGACACCGTGGCTGGACAACTGCCGGGCGCAGTTGATGCCGGCGGCGCCGGAACGGTGCGGTCCGCACAACGCTACCACGGTGGGCCACTGATGCGCGTTGTTCGGATTCAGCCGATGACTCCCGCCCAATAGCTGCAGAATGAGCTCGGCACCAGCCCGCCCGAGAAGTTCCACCTTGAAAAGCGGATCCGAGGGAGTTAGAGTAGAGGCGTAGGAAGCAACCGTTGCGGCGACGGTTTACTTGTGTTGCAACGAAGTTTGAAGTCGTGTTCCGAATTAGGACGTAGAGCCTTGGCGGAATGGCCGACTTGTTGATTCAAGACAATTTCAGAGACAAGATTGTCTTAAGTAACGTGTAGTGACTGTCACTGTTTGTCTGGAGTCTCAACCCTTTGTTGCATAGTGTTCCATATATGGATACCAATTTCTTCGCAGTCCTTCTGTGTTTTTACGTATTTCATAACTGGTTTGTGTAACATAATTGAAAAACCCTAAATATGTAAAGAGTAAAGCAAATTAGAAAGAAATGTTCCAGAGTTGTTCGGGAGGGAATATAATTTTGGTGACTTTAACTTCGTTATATTATAGTCAATATAGTTATTAAATTTAAGGTTATTTCAAGGTAAACCGGATTTTTCTTTAATGAAATCATATAGTTTTATTTAACACAAATCGATTTGACTGTTTATGAAAATTGAAACGATCTCGAATTATTAACTATATAACGAAATTAAGATCGCCAAAATATGTTCCCCTCTAAACTCGACAACCTTTGTCTGGAACATTTCTTTCTATGTTCCTTTTTTTATTTATTTTTTTATATATTTAGACTTCCCAATTTAAGTGCCACACTCTGTATATGAATAATATAAATGTATAATTATATTTCCAATTTTTTGACTCTACCATTGACAATTAAATATGTTCAACAGAAAAATTTGTGTAACAAAGGGTTAAACTAATAAGCCGTTTCGCCTGTGATTAATAACGAACCACTATACGATAAAAAAATTAAAAAATGAGAATTTATATATAGACAAAGATTTAGGACATAAAAAGTTGTCCTAAAATTACAAGTCAACCATTCTACTGAGGCCCATACGGTAAGCGTGCTGCGCCGAGACCGAGGAGTCGATTGTATGTCTCAAAACATAGTGAGAATTACAAAAGTGAGTTCTCTTTCGATCAGGCTTTCACCATGATGAAAATGCGATATTTCTAACGTGAGGTTTTGCTCGATAAATAATTATATTTCAAATGACACAAAACAATATCGTTATATCGGATATCGCATTTTCACTTTACGTATAGTCAATTGCGCACCTTCACCGACATGAGACGAAAATAAGAGGTGAGAAAAGTCAACGAAGATGCACAATCGACCCCCGGATTTGCCTCGCGTCACTCTCGGGCAAAACAATGCTAGATAAATAGAAGGAAAGAAAGAAATATACGAACCCTGCGTTCCCAACTTATCCCCAATCTATCCGCCGCACCGATCAATTGACGATGGAGATTGAGGGTGATGCTGGGAATTACTAAACCGTTGTCGGTGACGTATTCTTTCTCACTGGGGCAAGGCACCACGATCTGATGTAGCATCGTGGGTTCGGACACGAGAATGTTCTCGTCAGGTCGGTAGATCGCGGTGGTGCCCCTATTGCTCTCCGACTGTCGAACGATGTCAGGTTTCAGAGAATTGATTTCTTGCCATACCGCCTGCAAGAAACAAAAATCGACAACGATACACCGTGATGATGTAATTGATTGGCAGCATCAGCAATGTCGCGACTAAATGAACGAACCTCTTTGTTGAACAACGCCAGGTTCTTTTCAAAATCGAAGTCTTGGTTCAACGACTGATCGATCGGAGTGCCAAAGGTATGCTCGTCCCTTTCCAATGCTCTCTGTCTGTGAGTCAATCTTTTTGGTATAATTTTGTTGTTTGGTATAATCGGTTCTGCTGTAATGCAAGTTTCACGTTAACGTACACAAACGCGAGATACGTGTGTGTAATATATATACCTGGTGCGATTTTCCCATTTGTGGTTTGCTCCATTTGTTGTTGTTGATTGGATTCCATGGGCTTTCTGAAATTCGTTTGTGTCTGGGAGCCTCCTGCCTGTACTGTGGATGTAACACTTTCTGAGATCGACCTCCCAGCTCTCTTGGCGATGGGCCTCTTCACTATCACTTTGCTCTGAGCTTGGATGTCGTTTGTTGCTGCTTCCTCCGTTGATATAATCTCAACATTGTGTATGTCCTTTACACTATAATAATGCAGAGGGTGACATTCAACTTATAGGCTCAGATTGAGCAAAGTGTTATCAAGATTGACCTTGTATCTATAAGATTTACTATTATTATAGTATTATTATTATTATTATTATTATTATTATTATTATTATACTATTATTATATTAACTATTATAGTGTTTGCTATTATTATAATTTGTAATGTTATACCATGTTAATTGTATAGGAGTTGTGGTCTTACCTCAATTTAACAACGGAAGAAGTATGTGGTATGCCATTGCAAAATGCTTTTGCCAATGTAAGGCTATTCTTATTCAGATCAATAATTTTACCTTGATAGGTTCCAAGATCATCAATGCATTTTACAGAAACTGTACAGCCTAAAAATTGCTCAGACATTTTCCCTGTAATTGGAAACATACATTGTTTCTCTCACAACAGTGTTAGTAAGATCACAGATTAATGATTACAGACTCCAGTGTTCATAAAATTAAAGATCAGATGAAATTCACAATCAATGTCAAAAGTAACAGGGATATATGTTTTAATAATGAGTCCATACCCAGCAAACATAATATCATATCACGTGCGCACTGGGAATTTTTTTTTTTTTCGTCGAGTCTTAAGTTCACACAGGTGTTTCGCAATTGTCAGGTTGAGATTCAAAAGCAGCTAACAGGTAGGAGAAAAATATTATACTTGCACGCAGATGTGGTTATCTCCGTCAGAAATTGCTGGTTCCCGCAAATTACGAGCACGGCGTGAGAAAAACAATAAATAGCAAAACGAGGACAGGCACCGAATCGCTTTCGAATCGTCAAGGGTCAACAAATACCGGAACCGTCTGAAGCGTGCGTTAGGTTAAGAGTAATCGAATAATCTCTCGAAGAAACACACGACATACCTGTTTCAAGTCGGAGACAGAGATCAAAGTAATTCGGCTAGAGGAGAAAATAAATAGCGACTAATGGAAAGTTCCAGATACCGAGTACTAACTTCAGTACTTCGTACACGCTTGCATACGGATAAACGAATCGCCACCCCGTATTGTATTTTACATACGGCGCACATGTGTGACGTACGTGTGCTCGCTCGTTCCGCAAGTTCCGTTTCCACGTTGAACGCACACATTTCTCCACAAAGTAAACAAGTTTGTTCCGTTTAGCTGAATATTCGCATTAGCATAAGAAATGTACGCTAAAACGTTTCTTGCTTCCTCGTCTCCTCTTTTTCTTCAGCGAAAATAATTTCAACCGTTATTATGGATCTCGAACGAGTACAATCAATACTTGACGATCAGCACCCGCGAAATTTTAATTTAGAGCCTCTGAGCGATTTGTTTATATCTTAATAATAATGTGACGCTTTCAAAAACACTTTCCAGCTCAAGGTCTGTAATTTTCAGATGTATTTTCGAGAATAAAGTTGATTTCTTGCGCTTCTCACAGAAATATAAATTTAGATTTGCTAAATGCCAACATTTTTTTTTGTGACATTCATTAAGTTGTGCCACACAAACAAAAGACCATGCACAATTGACAACTGCACAGTTTGAAAGCGCGATTTTTTCTCTTCAATTCGCGTTCCCGCGCATTGCGGCTTGATTATTTTTCATTGAGTTGTTCAATGTTGAAGCAAAAATGACATTTTCATCATTTGCAGCAGGCGGTCGAATTGGTATACGATGTTTGCTAAGCTATTATTAAAAAAGATATAGTTTCTTATTTAAAATGTATTTCAAATATTTAAAAAATCATAAATCTTCAGTGTGAAACTTACAATTGGCCTTATAAATAACGGGTTTAAATTAAAACGAATTCGAAGAGCTGTTATTTTTGCGGGAAAATGAGTGGTGCACTGATTATTAAATCTGTTATTACAAGGTAAAAAATAAGGAGTCTAAGAAATTATTAAACCCGTTATTTCTGCCTGTCATCTCAATTTTAGTTCCAAAATCTCCGCTACGAGCCGCCACTAAACTAACCGAGAAATTAAGGTCGTGATACAGTTTCCTGTCTGCCTTGAGAGTGAAAGGTCGATCCCGCAGGTAACTCTCTTTTCAGTAGAAGTTTTTTACAGTTTATCTTTCAGTTCAGTTGCGTTCGAAAGTTTTTTTGTGCTGAATAGCACCAGTTTGTTTTCTTTCAAGTTATAAAACAACACTTGCTTCTCCACGATCATGTTGTACGGCCGCTAATACATCCGGTATTTTTGTATGAAACTCAAAGCGATATAAACTGAATATTATTGACAGATGTCTAACCTATCTGAAACCACCGAAATCAGCTGTCACTATGAAACATTCATAGCAAGAGCTATCTTTTGAAAACGGACCGAACTAATTTGTACTCCCAATATTTCCCAAGTAATATGACTCGACGAATGATCAGTCGCACTTTTCCCGTATTATGAAACATAGCTGAAATTCAACAAGCTGTAACTTCGGCAAAAATAACGATAGCAAAATAGTTCTGAAAATATGTTAAAGCTTGTAGTCTTTACTTTCCAGACATATTAAATTTATAACGTTACTAATGTTTATTGTTAAGATATTGTCGAGTTAAGTGAGAAATAGCGGCTCATTATATTATATATATATATATAGTATTATGATACTAAAAGGACTGATACTAAAAAGGCAGTTCGTTATTTAACGAACCTCGTACACCAATCTATTTTCCTACTATGAACGATCAACGTCAAAATGTCATTTTTAATTTGATATTTAATAACTTTGTACTGAGAAAAAATCGGATTGTAATTTGCGAGTACGAAAGAAAGGAGAAAGTTTATGCTTTTAAATGATATACATACCATTTGTCTATGTTTCGTTTACATGATGTAAATCGCCAAACTTGATATATAAAAAATAATATATATTAATATTACTATTAAATATTATTATAAAAAAAAAATATATATATATATTTTTTTTAATTATATATATATTCTTCATGAATAAATGTTTTATATTGTATTATATTATATATTACAACTATGTATTTTATTATTAATATATTACATATTACATTGTATACTATACTATATTGTATTTTAAAATTTGATTAAAAATAAAAGTGATTGAGTTTTGTCAAGTTTCTCTTTATTTGTTACCTGTTCCTTCTTTATATTCGCCTGATAGAAAATGCAAAAATCGGGAATCTAAGAAATAAAAATTTGAGTATATTCAAATATTCCGCTGAAAATTCGTACTACCTCTTCGCTCATTATATTCTCCTGATACCAAAATTCGAAAATCAGCGAACCGACCGAAAATTCATGCTACCTCTTCGCTCATTATATTCTCCTGATACCAAAATTCGAAAATCAGTGAACCGACCGAAAATTCATGCCACCTCTTGCCTCATTATATTTTCCTGATACCAAAATGCGAAAATTGGAAAAATAGAATTCGAAAATTTTCAAATTTTTCATCGGAATGCGTGCTACCTCTTTGCCCATTATATTTCCCTGATATTAAAAAGCGGAAATCAGGGAACCAACCGAAAATTCGTGCAACTTCTTGGCTCATTATATTTTCCTGGTACCAAAATGTAAAAATTAGAAAAAATAAAATTCGCAAATTTTTAAATCTTTTGTCGAAATTCGTGCTACCTCTTCGTTTATTATATTATCTTGATACTAAATTTCAAAATTCCAACCACTTCATTTTGACCAAGATTATTTTAGCCGAAACTCAAATTATAATGTAAATAAAACAATTAAAATAAAAAAGGATATCAGTAAAGGGTGTCGGTGGATAGGATTGGAGATTCGTCGGCGTATGACACGACGTTTATGAATAAAATTTGTAAAACGCAGATATCAAGGCATCTCATTTTAAATATTTAAGACATTTTTGGAATCTTAAATAATTTTCTACATATCTTTAAAACTTCTTAATACATTCCATCAATTTCATGTACCAATTTGCTTGAAATGTAGCTACACTAATTTGCAATACAATGTATCTCGATGTACTTTATTACCCATCAGCAAGTATAATCTTATGAATTAATGTACCTTTCATTATTCTTGATTGTACATGTTAAATTGATTAAGGCAACGGTAGAAGCTATATTTATATGCACATCAGGAGTGTTGCATATCAACATAATGTCTCGTAAGCATCTTGACTAATATCTTTTCTTAAATATATTATCGACATGTACTAAAATAAACTTTTATGTATGTATGTATGTACATAAATTTAGTTACGCACTCAAATTGAAACGTCCATGTTTGATATACAAGCAATAGATCATGGAAAAGATGTATAAACATAAAGTACAATATGTGCATACTATTATACAGCTTCAAATATAATTACTTTCGTTCTTTTTTGTTAAATACACATTTCAAGAAGCCGAAATTAATTAATCGGTTGGCAATAATAGGAATATATATATATATTTTTTTCCATTTTTCAACATGTAATTATTCGCATCTTTTCCAGAACTAAGTAATTTTTTTTATAATTCCGCTCATAAATCTCGCGTTCAGCGAAATCATAGAATTGTGAATAAAAGGTCTACGAATTTAAAGTGTCATGATATACTCGACGTAATGAAATAAGCACAGTAGAGAATTATGCCTCAACGTTGCTAAATATCTGCAGTTTTTCTTTATTAAAATTCCCAATCAACATCGGCAATGCGTTATTGCAATGATACGACAGACGAGTAACAATACGATTTTGTGATAATGAGTTCACTAATATATAATTCCAATTGCTCAAAATAATGAATGTTTCAGACGCGAAATAAACTATGATTTTATAGACGACAAAAATTATGTATATAAGCGTATTGCTATGCGTACAAATACAAGAGAAATAGCCTTCGTAAAGTCTGACAGTTTACATCTACGTCGAGTACACCATTTCTAACACGGGCAGTTTTCTGTTACGATCGTAAAATACTCCGTGTGTGTGTGTGTGTGTGTGTGTGTGTGCGCATGCGTGCGTGCGTGCGTGCGTGTGCGCGCGTGTGTGTGCGTGTACGTAACATTAATTATATAAATCAATATAACAACATATCTCTCATAGCGCGACGAAAGCTAGCGAAAACTTTTATGGAAAAAACGCTAATAGAACGATATCCTCGCATGCTCGCCACTTGTTCGTCTCACACGCACACTTACTCGCATTCATAGGCGTAAATTAAAACAAAAAAAAAAGAAACTCGCCTTCACGTTGGGAGCAAACATACGGGGCATGGGGAGACATAACGTTAAGGATAATTCTTCTTGCACGACGATCGTCGGTATGATTGCTTCCAACTCCGTATAGTATTCCGCGTATACACGTCGCACGTTACACATCATATAATAATGTATATACTCTCTATATATAACGTTACTTCTCCGCTATCATATATCGTAATTATATAGGTACATGCTCTTTCTCACGCGTGCATATTTCTCACTGCGGACATATTTTTGTTTTCTTCCTTTTCTTCCCCATAAAGATGCCGTATTTACAGCTCTGTACAGGATTCACCGAGGAGGCGTGTACATGGCCGTGTGTACATGGCACCAAAAAGCGCGACATCTTTGAACACGTGTCTCTAATATAATCTTAAGCATACAAAAATAAATTATAATAATGATTGTGTATCTCTGAGCTCTTATGCATGTACAGTGAATACTATGTTACGTGTATACGTTGTACGCGTACACACGGCGTCGCGTATGTATTGTGTACGCACCCGTGTGTGCGCGTGTGCAGATAGATAGATACATAGAGAGAAAGATAGAAAGATAGAGAGAGAGAGAGAGAAAGAGAGAGAAATAGATAGATAGATAGATATAAATATATACGTCTATTTTAAAGTACAATACCCCTTAATAATTATCCGTTATTTTACGGAGTACCATTGAAATGCTCGTTTCCTTTACAACGCGTCTTCATGGAACACCTAGGCGAGCTCTGTGTATGTATACGTATGCGTGTGTGTGTGTGTGTGTGTGTGTGTATGTGTGTACGCCACACACAATGTAAAAAAAGGCTAATGCTACAAAATTCTGGCTATACAAAAACGCACGTAACAATATATATAGTTCACTTAAACATTTTGCATGATAATGCCCGCTCGAGAAGAATTTAAGACAAAGTAAATTACACGCGTAGCGCTTACGCAGAAAAACTGCAGGACGCATATCCGGGTGACGAAGCTCGCACTCGACTGACGTGCGTGCGTCTCTCTCCTAAGTGTTCTTACTTTATTAAACCCACCATGACGTTTGCTGGTGTATGCTTTGGCTGCAGCAAATTACCTGCAGCACAAAAGAAATCGGTCAACAAATGCCGTACAGATACATCTGTTTGTCGCGAATAAAAAAGTCCTTGTAAGCGAATCGATGAGAATAATCATTGGGAAGCGATATGGTACCACTTACCTACGTAGTTTACACAGTTTAAGTAAGTTACAGACTTGTGAAGGCACAAGATAAAACGACTAGGATGAAAGCTAAAAGAATTCCGGGCGGTCGAATTTGGATAGCTGAGTTTCCTTCTGCAAATAAACGCACAGAAACATTCAGAACCGGTGATGAAAGAGCGTTTCTTTGATGTTTCTTTATATGAGAAACGGTCTGATGATAAAATTAATATTCACGAGTGCGTACCTTTCCGTGCCATTTCGGGCGGGTAGTCTGAAAAGAGAAGGAAAGAGTTACACTCGGCTGCTGAACAATACACTCGTTTTAATTCGAGGAGAAAACACGTTGATTTTATTCTTGACAGATAAGTGAGAGAGGAATTAACAGGAACTGGTTGACGTACCACCGGCGAACAGGTGCGGCTCGGACGGTGGAGACCATCCGAAGGAATTCCTAGCTAAAAGGATCGCCTCGTAGGATCCGGGTTCAAGCTCTTTGATCGGTTGCTCCACGATAAACTGATTTCCTTTTCCATTCTTGACCTCGGGCTCAGCGACGCTCCAGTTTTCGTCGCCTCTGCGACGATACTGCAGCTGCAAATTGGAAGAGAAAATCCTACATCTCGTATCTATCCGTCGTATCTATCGTATCTATACATGTGCATGTGTCGTTTCACGGATTCTACGTACAATTCAATAATGCGTGCGATATTTACCTTGTACTCGTTGATTGGTGAATAACTCTCCAGACGCCACTTGAGAATTATTCCCGTGTCGTCATTGGTCATCTCGGCGCCTATCGGTTTCGCTTGCGAAGGCGTACCTAAGGGGCATTTAATTCATTATAATTGTAGGAATTTAATTAGCTTTTCGACTGTTTTATTGATCAGATAGGCTCGATGAGTTAGTTTGAAGAACCATAGCGAAGAGAAGTACGTGATCTATGAGTTCTCCCCACTTCCGAGAAATCATTAAAAAGTCGCTCCCCAGGAGGGAAAATTCACACCTTGATAGAAAAGCAGAAAGCAGAAAAACAGCAGAATTTGCGCTGATAGTCGACAGTTTTTACTTTATCTACTGTTTACTACCAGCACGAGTTCTGATTAGCTGCTACTTTTTTCTTTTTCTGTCAAGGTGTGAATTCTCCGTTAGACGTAGTGCAGACCTGATAAGTCGATTAATGCGAGTTTGAGAGCCATTCGAATTTGACACAGGGTCAGTTAGACCCATAATGTATAGGGTACATATATAATTTGACGCAAAAAGTAAATTGATTTTTTTATTGAAAATTTGTATGTGAACGTAACTAAGCATTGTGATTACGCATATATTTTTTTTAATAATAAATAATAATGTTGTATTAGGGTCAAATGTGTAACTTACGCGAGCACGTCCTGCAAAGTGTGATTCTAAATAATTTATTATTTTTCTAAACAACGCGTATTACCATTTTGCAAATAAAAAATAAATTGTTTCTGATACTTCCACAACATAAATATTATTTTCCTATAAAAACACCTATTTTCGATACTTCGAAATACTCTCCTTTCAGTAATAAAAAAAAAAAATGTTTTTCGAACGCGCAGTAGAGTTATATTTTTTGCCTGTTAGAAACCGTCTTTCAACTTCATTGTCCTACAGTTGCAAATCAAAATAATAAAAAATAAAGAAATTACGATTTCTTAAGTAAAATTCGAACTACCATTCGTGAAGCCATTGTATAAATTCGAATTATTTTCAGTAACTTAAAACTTGTTTTTCTATGAATGCATGATTAAACATGAAAGTAGAAAAGTTCCACTTTCTCCTAGAATTTTGTCAGTCACTTTCCTTTCTCAGTTTTCAGGATATAAAGTTTAGAAAATCGCACAGAGTCAATACAGTGTGCGGTCAAAGGGTTAATTCGATTAATTATCATTATAATTATGAATTAATTGTAATTATAATTATATTAATTTTACGCGAGTAGATGTGCAACACCGACGATTCGCAAAATTTAGCGAGCGATAATTACCTGTAAGCTTGATACTCTTGTAGTTCAGGCCGATGGAATTTTGCGCGCTACACTTGTACTCGCCTAAGTCCTGCTCTGTGGTATGCAGGATCTTCAGTATGTGCTTGGTCCTGTTATCTTTCATGTCACCGTGATGCAGGATTATCAATCCCTTCTTCTGCGTGATCTCCTTGTTATCTTTGTACCACTTGATTATGGCCTTCGGATAAGCGCTCACGATGCACGTCATATCCGACTCGATACCGGTGCCGGTGTGCACCACGCTCCTCTTCGCCTCTATCTCAGGTGCGTCTGTCGCAAGGATGAGAACTCATCGTCAATCGGCGGTGTCAATACACTTATGGAAAATAGATAGCCGTAAAAGCCGGCTGGACGGCTGACTTGGGAGGCAGCCATGGTCTGCTCGAATGAGCATCGGTGACTAACTTACAATTCACAACGAGAGTGATCGCTTCTATCGCCGGATCCGAGGAGCCGTCTTCAGCGAGACACTGATACAGACCGCTGTGTGTTTTGTTCACTTTCCTTATCGTGATGTAATTGTTGTTCACCACCACATCGGGATCGTTATTCAGCTTTTTGTTCTGCGAAAAGAAATAGAAAGTCGATCAGTTCTCTCTCTCTCTCTCTCTCTCTCTCTCTCTCTCTCTCTCTCTCCCTCCTTTTTCTTTCTTTTTTACCCTGTTTTTCATCGACGATATTTTCAATATATGAAATTACTATATATTTTATATAGATATTTTGATTATAACGATGAAGTAATCTATTTTTTTCGCTGGACTTGTGTACACTTGTGTACACTTATAGAACCTAAGAAGACAGATATAGAGTACAAAATTTGGTAGAAGAAAAAGAAGAAGAGAACTAGTATAAACTAATGCAGCCATTTCAGCGAAAAAGAACAGACCTAATTACACACATAAATAATATCATTTTTAACAATAATTAAATAAGAACGACGACAAGAAAATCAGGTTACTCTAAACAACAAAGTCCTTTACCATTTTGCAAATAACATACATAATTTTTTTAGTTATTAATTAAAGAAGCCTCTATATGTGGCCATTTTTAATGATTAATAAGTCGAAAATTTGTTGTTTGCAAAATGGTAGAAAACTTTTTTTCACCTCAATTCGCTCTCACATAGTTTACATTGACCTGGGATACCTCGTAAATTTCATTAAAAATATTCTTATTACTCAAAAATCACTTTTATAAACTGAGAGGAAAAACTAGGATGGAGAGAACGATATCTTCAAGCTAAGAATTATATTAGTTTCAAGATATCGTTCTTTCTATACAATATTGTTCTTCTCAAAATTCATGAAATTTATTTTTGAATAACAAGAATATGATATTCTTAATGGAACTATAACATTTTCTCCTGTAAGCAATTTTTATCTCCATATCAAATTATATATTCTTGTTCATATATAAAATGTATAAATCGTTTATACATAAAATGAGTCTTTTGAAGATTGATACAAATCTTTTTCCGTGTATCAGTACTTTTTCAATAGCTGCGTTAATGATAAGTTTTACCTCGACGAACCACTTAATTTCAGGCGGGGGCTGCATGTTCGTCTCGCAGCCGAACGTGACGCTTAGTCCCTGATTCACATCTATCCTCTTTTTGGGCATCACGCGTATAAGTGTCCGGTGCGAATGTTGCGGCGGGCCGACTGGCTCTGATGGCACCGTGGATTGTTGCGGGGCTACGGGTTGCTGAGGGGTTGCAGGCTGCTGCGAAGTCACAGGCTGCTGCGGGGCTATAGGCTGCGGTGGGACCGCAACAGACTGTGGCCCTTTAGGGTCGACCCGCAGACGGTGGGTGAGCACGATGTTCTGTTTTCGCACGATGATACACTCGTAATTGTCGGAGGAATCGCTGATCGTCGCGTTGTAGATCACCAGTGTGTTGTTCGGCAGTCGAATGATCCTCTTGGAGTCCGACGTGTACGAATCCGAATCGACGTACAGATACTCTTTGTCCTTCATCCACGCGACTGCGTGTTTCTCTGAAACAGATCGAACAATATATTATGTCCCAACGTGCGTCTTCGGGGTCGTCTTGATTAACACGTTGACCGTCGTGAGGGTCCATCGGTAACTATGATTTTACCGCGCCTCATTAATTAACATATAAAGCGTGACTAATTGCATCTAATTAAATTAAGCGAGTCCGCCGATAGAAAGCTAATGAAACTATCTAACAAACATTCGCAAAATGCATTCGGGAAATTTATTTGTATCATACTCGTTTACACACGGAGAAAAAAAATTAGTCTTGAATCAAAAATAGATATTCTCATAAATAAGCAAGAATATTATAATCTTCATAGAAGATTTTTAGTTTTAATTTGATTGAATTTGTACTGGTGCAAGTATTACTTGCAGTCAATCAAAAACTAAAAATATTGTAAGATATTATAATACCTTTTGCTTGTATATGAAAATATCTATATTTATCTTATATATAAAAATATCAGTAATTGGCGAGGCAATCAAAGACTTAATGTCGTTTTTCAAAATCTCAACCTCAATTAAAATATGTACGAATTTGTCATTAGAAGACGTTACTGTAGACAAGACGGATTGAATTTTCTATAATTTTACTCAACTTTCCTTCGCACTAAAAATATTCTCGTTATAGATTAAGTCTCTCTCGTTATAGTTTACGTCTTGAAGTGGCCGTCACTCGCTTGCAAAGCAATTCTGCCAGACGGAGACTATGTTTCTTCCTTTTATGAATTACATCGAGCTTCGAACGATAAATAAAAAAGGACTTGCGTGGTTGTCGGAAGGAAGGGACTGTTATTGTTCTACAAACCTGCGTGAATCACGTTGCAGTTTAACATAGCAGTACTCCCTTCCGTTACGCGAACACTTGTGGGCAGCGATAAGATTTGCGGTTGCGGACCGAGAAAATCGGCATCATCAACATCCTCATCGTCCTCGTCTTCCTCGTCAAAGGGCGGATCGTCCTCATAATCCTCGCCCTCGGTACTCTTGGTTGGTTTACATAGACCTGAAACAATACAACACGCATCGTTCAAGCAATTTTTAGCAGAGAGAGAAAGTCGGGAACAAAGTGATAAATAAAATTTGACAACGAAATGACATACAACTCATCGATTCGACGATAAAACAATAATTACTGTAGCGACCAATAATCCGCGTAATCCGCTAATAAGCTTCGACATTGAATACAAACGCGAATATGAATATATAAGTTTTCATTAAACTAGACAATTTTCGCAGAATCGCACACTGAGAGAAAACATATCTAAAAAGTAAGAAATATTTATTCGATGAGTATTAATAATATATTTACTTAAATCTAAGTTTTTTACTAAAACACAGAATAAACAATTGCTTTCATGAGAAGCTGTAGATTTCAAAAAATATACATCTCATCTGAGAAAAATATTTCCTCAGTGTGAAAATTCACGGAAAAAAGTCTAGTTGCATCAACCAGAAAGTGAACAATCAGACGTGTTTCGGTTGAAGGAAACAGAATTTCTGATCATAAGAATCACATTTGGGCCATAAAAACCAGAAATACTGTTTCAACCAAAACCCATCTGTTCATTTTCTGATTACAACCAGACTTTTTTTCCGTATTTGCATGAGTATAAGTGAATATGTTATTATAGTAGCCACGCGAATAAATATTTGTTTCTATTTTTTACACTGAGAAACTAGTTTAGTTGCATCAATCGAAAAACGGGCAATCAAACGCAATTTGGATAAAAGAAAATTGCGTTTGATTGCCCGTTTCTCGACTGATGCAACCAAACGGATTTCTCAGTGTTAATATTTGTCCTACATATTTTTTCTCTCAATGCACAGCTCGTTATTAATCTGAATGATGAGAAGCTCGACATCGACCGTACATGGAAAAAAATTAGTTTCAAATCAATGATATATATATTGTTATATATAAACAAGAATATCATAATTTCCTTGAGAAATTTTTAATCTCGATTTGATTGAATTAGTATTGACGCGAGTATTACTTGCACTCGAATCAAGACTAAAAATCTTCTAAGAACATCATAATATTCTTGTTTACATATAAGAATATCATCGATTTAAGACTTTTCTATGTACGACCGTTCAACCGAGATCCTGCGGCATGAAGTTACCGTAGCGTCGCGACGGTAATTAGCTGAAATGAACGACGAGATCAAGCGTCCTTGATTCTCCGCGACGAGCGTCTTCGATTCTCTCCACAACGGCCGCGACGACAGACGGCGGTCCGCGAGGCGCCGCCGGCGGGAACGCATTCAATTGGGTCGTCGCATGTACACACGTACGTGCGATCAATTGTTTCCGATGGTTTGAGCACGCGACCGATCAAACCGTTCCCGTTAATTCGCCGATGGACCGCGCGCCCGGCCAGCTGTAGCTCGTTTCCCCCGTCGGAGGCAACGATTTGGGATTCTCCCCCTCCGCCCTCCCTGTCCATCTAACTCTCGTTGAAAGCACAAACCGATCGGCCGCGCGAGAGGGGTGGGCCGGCCGGTCGAAATTAGATTTCTAGTGCACGACCGCGCCCGATTTCGGGACGAGCGCCTCGCATAAACGAGGCTTACACGCATACCGGCTTTCTAATAATACGCGACCCCGTACCACCCTTTTCAACAATGGTGGAGAGCTTCCTCTTGCCCTCGTCGTCATTGGCGTCGCGAGACGAGAGCGAGATCGCGATTAGAACGCGGCGAAGAGGAAGAGAGAGAGAGAGAGAGTGGCTCCTCTCTGCGTGCTCGACGCCAGTTTACCCCGTTTTGCAGAGGCACGTCTTCACACTAAGGCGTTATACACGCGGTTCGATTTTAGCCGTGGTGCTATGGCAAAGCCACCACGCCCTGCTCAGGCCCGGAGAGTGAGAGAAAAAAATGGGTCGCGCGCACGAGTTAAGCCGACTCGGTCACAGCCGAGAATGGACGGTAAGAAGAAGGGGGGAAAGAGAGAGAGAGAGAGAGAGGGAAAAAGTAGAGAATGGTATCCGGCACTTTCGCGAATTAAGATCACTCGATCATCATTTGTCGTGACGGAGATCGCGGATTCTCGACGATACAAAAGTTAGAAAATTGTTATTAGTCGGCGGCGAGCCTGCTGATGATTGATTGTCGTGCGCTCCTCGCAGTTTCTGCAAGTTAGCCGCGACCGATACGGCGTAATGCGGATGAAGCTTGGCGGACGAACGGTGTATTTAGATTCTCATCGTTGCGCGAAGCCGCTAATTGATTATTTTAAATTCCCATTACGGACACGTCGAGGTCGCTCTGCGCGAGTCTATTGAGTTTATTAAGTGGCTCTCTTCGAATTCCCGTCGAGCGCATCGTGCCGTTCAACGCTAGAATCGCGGTTGGGTTACACTCCTGATTGCAGACCTTTTCTTCTCCGGATTTTCTTCGGATTCTCATTACTGAGGAGCTTTCTTTATCACAAAACATCATAAAGTTGAAAAAGGTGAAAAAAGATATACGCTGGAGAAACGCGGGTTCTGATTCAAATAAATTGTCTAACGGGGCGATAAAACAACGTGATTATGCAGTTGATAATAATACCACGCTCGCAACATTCCTACGCGGCGAGGTGAAGCGCGATTACACGGGAAGAACTCCATGAATCTAGATTAATGGCGGACCACTACATGTCGGCATCCGCGCCCCAATTGGGGCTGCAACCCCCGTCTACGACTTGATCCCGGACTCCCATAGCAACGACCTAGTCTGTACATACGGAGAGGCGCCACGGTGTCCCATTGCTCAATCTAATACGTAGGTCCGAGGGCACCCACGCGCACTCTTTCAGTCGAACTAATGTCACGGAACGTTGCCACGCTCGTAGCTCCTATGTTGCAGTCGCCGGTTGGACATGTCTCTCCAGCGAAATGTCTATTCTGATTTTCGCGCCTCGTCTCACGGAAGAGACTTTATTTGTCCGCTCGTATTTCCATCTCATGTATATGCGCGACCTTTCGGATGTTCTGAAACTGATCTTTTCAGGGGACATTTTCGAATATTGAGAGGAGAAAGAGAAAGAGAGACAGCGCGACCGGATTCGCAGATAAACATGCGAAAATATTAATTGTTGTAAATGAAGATCACTCGATACCACGATCGATGTTTTAAGAGAGTTGGACATTTTTTTTTATTTCGAGATCTTCAGCGACCGTGCGCGCGAAATATCGACTTCCTATCGTTTCTTAAAAATTTGTCAGAATTCTCTTTGCACCGCAGATGTAGGTAGGTGGTGTCGAAATGTCCGTTAGACCGAGGTCGCGATAGGCTGTTAGAGCATTGTCGGCCTTAATTGAAAGGCCACGTCGAGCACAATGGAACGGAGCAATGATCCAAATTGATCAGGTACACGAAATACATTAAGGTGTGGTTTGACTCCGACGACCTCGTTAAGACCCGGCATTTTTCACCTAGCCTTCCCTCTAATCCGCCCGCTGTGTTTCTCGCTGACCGGGGAGGAGTTTATTAAGGGATACGTTTAAATACGCCCTTGCGGGATCACGTCCATTATTGACGCTATTTTGAAATGGCGCGTTGCGATCTCTTTTCATGTTCGCAGGATTTTCGAGATAACCCTCGTTTTCTCTCACCAGATGTTCCCCAATTAATATGGAATCGATTGTTCTTTCGTAAAAATTCGCTCGGATTCGCAATTGTCCTTTTCTCTCTTCGAATTTTCCGATACTTAACATTGAAAATCCGAGCGAACACGAAAAAAATAGTTTGATTAAATTTACCTGAAATGGACTAACCAAACGCATTTTGGTTGGAGGAAGCAGAATTTCTGGTTATGAATTTAGTTATTAACCAGATTCGGTTCTTGTACGGAAAAATAATTAAGTAATTAAATCAATAACGTATATAAAGAAGAATATTATAATCTTCTTAGAAGATTTTTAGTCTTGATTTAATTGAATTTATATTGATATATTACTTGCGCTCAATTAAAGACTAAAAATCTTCTAAAAATATTATAATATTCTTGATTATATATAAGAATATCTATCATCGATTTATATGTGTATATATAAGACCACTTTTCATATATCATCAAAAATTCTATTTCCTTCAGCCAAAACGCGTTTGGCTTGTCCATTTCAGACGAACTTGAACTGCTTCTTCCGCGAAGAAGCTTCTGATCGAAATTCCGCTAAAGAGCGAAGATCATGCGCGCTAATCCAAGAAATAAGAAGAAATTATTCGACCTCTCTCCAAAACGCAGACAACTCGAAGAGCAACGATAACGAAGATCTAAAAATTCAAGGAAGCCTCAGGGGGAAGGGGGGTGGGGGGGATAAGAGAAGCGATCTGCGACTTTCCGGAACAATCCGCACAGCGTAGCGTCACCGTCCGCCGAGACTTTCCCGTTGTAAATCAAGGTGGAAGCGCGGCGAAGGGACTCTCTCATCGCATTGCGACATACAGCGAGCGCGAGCACCACGTTTATTGCGGCCGACCTCATCCTCATTTCCATCGGGCAGTTCGAGCAGAAGCGCTACAGGGAATAACGGACGTACGCGAAAACCGCAAATCCAGTTTGTATTAGAGGCACGTGTCTCACCGTGGCGATGACGTCAGGCCGTGACAGAGGCAGCCGAAAAAAGACACCGGGGCACCGGGTGTGCGACGGACACGTCACTTGTACAGCGCGCTGTGTCCTTACGTCCTTTACGTGACTTTAAATGCGAGAGAACGGGGCGCCGGGAGAGGGGCGCGCGTTACGGTCGGACTCGTCGGACAGTCGACTGTCGCGGTCCACAAATCAAAAGGGCGGTCCCCGTAAATTTGCCGGTAGCGCAAAGGCCGCGTCTCGAAAATGTCAGGGTGCATATCCGCGGGACTACGCGCGCGTCGCGTTGCAGTTTCGGCGCGCGATCGCGTTGCAGTTTCGCGCGCGCAACGTTACGCGGGCAGAAATAACTCCTCGACGGGAGGAGGAGGCCAACATGCGCGATTCGTGGAATTTTCGTTGGATCGAGCTTCGAAGCTGACTTCCGTTTACGAGACTCACACACTCTCTCTCTCTCTCTCTCCCTCTCTTTCTTTCTCGCGCGCGCCCAGCTGTAGCTGTTTGGATTTTACGATAAAATAGAAGTGAGCTCGCACAAAACAATGTTAAAAGCACGACGAGAGGGTCCGATTTCATCGCTGGATTGACATTCGCATTTTCTCTGAATGGTGAATATAATGAGTAAAAAATCAATTGATATACAGAAAAAAGTGCTGCATTCAAGTAAAAATTTGCTAAGAAATATCGGAGTAATTATTTTATTTGGATTAAGTAAATATTGTTTAAATGTAGCGCTTTTTTCTTTCTCCCTCACTTTATATGCTACATTTATATATAATATTTATATATTTATATATAATATTTATTTAATCCAAATAAAATAATTACTTCAATACACCTTAGCAAAAATTTACTTGAATATAACATTTTTTCTTTCAGAGAAGAGAAAGAAACAATTCACGACTTAGTCTTGAATTAAACACAAGTAATATTTGCGTAGAAATAGAAATTTAATCAAATCCAGAATAAAAATTTTCTAAGAAGATTATAATATTCTTGTTTATATATGAGAATATTTATCATTGACTTGAGATTAATTGTTTTCATGTATATATGTATTTACATATATATAATATCTGTAATCTATATCTTCGAAATGTGAGAAGAAAGAAATGAATTTGAATTTTTTTTTGAATCTGAATTTGAATTTGAGGTTTCTCAATTTTTTAAAAATTTGTTTTTCATTTAGTTATCAAAAAAATATTTTTATTCCTCAAGGATATTCAGCGTGGTAATAGTTACTGCTACCTCTGTATAAAAACGACACGAAATATGAAAATCATTAAAATAAAACGAATAAAATAAATAAAAATCCATTGCGCAAGTGGGGAGAATTTCGCGAGAACATGTCGAAATCTACGCATCTCGCCTCGCGTGTTCTGTCTCTGTCAGCACATCGGGGAAAACTGCCGCGTTTCGATATTTTTCATAAAAAATGCCGCGCCATCCATTCGGCAATCATTCGTCCAACGGCTGAAAGAGTAGCGTGTGTTAAAAAAAAGGGACCGGTGCCGAGAGCAACGTCTTAACGACGTCGCGGTTCCGCTTATCGATCCTCCTCCCTCTATTCACATGGAGACCACATCTCTGTTTGTTCCGGCGGGAGCGAGCCTCCTTTCCATTTCGTGGGAAAATAACGTCGCCCTCGACCAAGAGGGTTAAAGCTTACGAAATGCTCGGCACGAGTCCGAATTCCATGAGGGAGGCATTGTTCGCGGAAACTGTCGTCGTTTCGCCTCACCCAGGAAGTCGTTTCTCACTTTGGCGAGTTTCCCTACCAACATTCCGCGAGTGACTACACTCTCTCTCTCTCTCTCTCTCTCTTTCGAGTTGCCTGTCGTTCGCTAACACGCGAAAGTATCTTGTCGTGAACTCATTAGCGTGATATTTACAACGTACACAAAATAAGTATAATAGAATCCCTCGCCTAAAGTACCTCAAATAAGAATTTGAATATCGCCGACTTTCTGCTCGAAAATGATGTCTGATTTGTCATTACCTGCGTATGGAAATTTTCCAAACATCCTCAAATATAAAATGGATTCTGATCGAATCAAACTTATCCCAAATAAATATAATATATTGCGATACCAATTAGGAATCCCATCCTTATCCCAATTATAAGAAAACTTTGGAAAATGTTGGATAGAGTAAATGGAATCTATATAATTTTCCCATTTAGAATTACAACTTTATTCAGTTGGTTAATCGAAATCATTCCAATTAGATCCCATAAAATATTCTATTTGAGAAACAAGATAGATCCCATTTTCTCTGTCCAGAGCTTTTCAGATATTTTGTTCAACATAAATATAAAGTAGAAATCTAAAAGAAAAAGATAACTTTGGATAAACGTTGAACAAAGAAAATGGAATTTGTCTGGATTTCTCACTCATAATCGTATTTTTGAGACACTACATCTCTAATCCGAATCTTCAGAGATTTCCCAATTAGAATCCATCATTTTTTTGGAAAAACAAAATAGATTCCAATCAGAATCTAGAAAATGTTCTATGCGAGTAGATATGCCTTACATATGAAGGATGCCTATCACTGAAATATATTTACTGAGACATCTCGAAAAGTGAAGTTGACAGAGAGGCCAACTTTAAGGCATCCTTTCCTTATCGTACGTATATGCGTTGCCCTCTTTAAAAAGAGACAGATATAGGTATGTAAGTAAGAAAGTAAAAAATAGGTAACCCCAAATTTTTTCTATCTCACACACGCTTTCCATCCATAAGCGTTATATAGCAGTGCCTCTTCCAGTATACTTATATTTCAGTGGTGCGCGTATTCAATATCTCCGGACAACCTCCACAAAAAACCTTCTTTAGTGCAATGTTATTTCTTAAAAACGCTTATTTCATTAAAAAAAAAATTCGTTCTAAATAAAGTCACTTAATTGATAATCCCCCAATTCCGTCATTTTCAAACGCATAAGAAACTAAACCGATCAGAAGCAAGTCAGCAAGATTCTACTCTTACTTGAGGGACTCTAGTTGCGCCCATAGTCTTTTCTCCCGAAGGACAAGTACGATTCCTTTAAGAATGGTGCGTATCAGAAAGTATCACGAGACCTCCCTTTAATTTCCATCCCCTCGTCGTCCAGGGTGAATCGATACCGACCGCCACCCTCGTAGATGTCCTCGCAACGATCGAGTTCCACGTTGCGATATCGACGTTGCGTCAATACGCGGACTCGCAACGATAGTTCGAAGGCTGCGACCGACAGCGTTCGATGTATCACGAATGTTGAATGGGTGACGTCAGCCCCCGCATTCTCTCACGCCTTAATGGTTATTATTGCCAGGAGGCACGCACTCTTATTCCGAGAGGAGCCTTACGGCACGCACACACACAGATGTGTGCACATACTCGAGTACGTATACGCGCGCATCGAGTTGCACGCGGGTGTGTGCGTGTGCATACGAATACCGCGAAGAGGGACGTCGCAACCGAGACCACGTGTGTGTGTTTCTGTATGTGTGGGGACAACATCGGCGGAATGTGCAACGCGACTCCGTGTATCGGTCGCGCATCGCGGTGTTGGAGCGTGTATAATAAAAGCGGGGAGTGCCATTGGCCGAATTGACCCGGCGCCGTGTCGAGTCCCTGCGAGTTCTCAGCGACTTGTTCCAGTCGCGGTACCGGAGTGAAAGAACTTCTCTCTCTCTCTCTCTCTCTTCCTCGTTTTCTCTTCTTCATCGTTTCGGCGAGAAGAAACTTCTTTCCTCCTTGAGAAAAAACGAAACACGAAGAAAACTCCTCCGTCTTCTTCATCCCGTTTCTCAGTGAGGAAAAAAAAATGTATTTTCTCCCTGGAAAAGAAAAACATCCCGAAGAAAACGCGCTTTTCTTTTTCTCACCGAAACGGTGAAGAAAATCGCGAACGATAACTGAGATTATTAACTGGGACGCTTGTAATTATTATTATCGATCGCTGCCGGGGCACTTTCGGTATACGCTCTCTCGTTGGGAGGAAGAAATAGAAATAATAACGAGGTAACTTCCTTTCGCGAGGGAGAACCCGGGGGAACGGCTTATCTAATAATAACGATCATCGAAGGCGATCGAGCTAGACGATCGTTATTATTGGAGAAAGAACGACCGGTCGGCCGGTCGGAAGAACGTTCTAATAATATTGGAATATCAGGAGACCGTCGCGGAAAGCGCACACCGACATCGCGCGAACTTCGCCGGCCGAACAGGGTCGAACAGGTGAACGACTCCGGCGCAATAAAACTGAGAGCGGCGGCTCTCTCGAAATGACTTACGTCCCAGTTCTCGCGAGCGCGTACGCGCGACGACGTCCGGCGCGTGTCGCGGTTCCCCTAATGAATTGCGTTAGTGTCTTCCGAAGGGCGGACACGGATGTCGTCGTCGCCAAAAGGAAGACCGTCGTCATCGCCGGGCGATGAAGAGCGAACGGGAGTTGCGCAACCTCCGGCGAATGATACGAAATAATCCGTTATTGCTCGTGAGCGAGCGAGCGTGCGAGCGAGTCGGCCGGTCGAGTTCGCCGCCACGCGAAAATAACCGCGGCAAGGGATATAACGCCGTTGGGAGAAATAGCAAAAGGGACGACACTGGCCGCGCGCCAAGCGGGAAGATAACGCGCACGCGGATGCTCCGCCGTCGTCGTCCCCTTAAGGCTGTTTCCACACCACCGCTCGGCGACGTCGCGCGACAAAAAGATGTATACAAGGGTACATCACGCGCGAAATCTATAAATATGATTGTCACACGCGTGGTAACGAGCGGGTGCGAGGAGATAACTTTGGTAGGAACTTTGTCGGAAAAGAAGTGTGGTCCCCATTTTCTGTTCCATAAATATTATAGTTTCAAATTATTTGCTTCGTATGCTCCCCGTGCATACAAAATTCCAATAAAAGCTTGAAATTTTGGTGAAAATTTAACCGCGTGAAACATCGATGCTATTGTTACGTTACACCACGGCTATGTTCATATGTCTATGTTGTATCGTCAGATAAGCCGTGGCGTGCGGTAAAATTTTCTAATAAAGAGCTGATAAATCCATCTAAATATCTCATCTAAATATCTAATCAACGGTGTCGGGTTCGGGAAACAGATTATAGGATACTTTTCCACTTTGAAAAGTAACAATCAAAATGACTAGTATTGGTATAAGTAGCAATGTTACAAAATTATTTTGATTCAATGTACCAAAAAAAAAATGAAATTCATTATATTACACCTTTAGTTATCTCTGTAAAAGTTATTTACATCATTGCGGAAAAAAATATAACATGAAGTAGAAATTTTATAATGAAGTTGTAAAACCAGTCATTTTGACTGGTGTGGTAGTTCTAGTGTTAAGCTTGATAGTAACATGTTAAGCCCCTACGAGGCTTATGTATGTTTTTTTTTCGCTTATCCCCTCTCTCATGTTTTGTGCAAGACGCTGTATCGCACTCTTATTCCTTTATTACGCAGAAGAAAGGATTTTTTTGGATTTAATAAGATTTTTTTAATTGGAACAAAATTGTCTTTTGGAAGCAAGCAAACGAATGTTTGATTCAACAAACAAGATTGTTTGGTGTCTCAAACCATATAAATACGAGGGTGGATCAAATATAAACGAGCCTTTTTAAATTGCATGCCCGTCGGCGGCGTGAGGGGTCTGCAATGTTTTGGATAGTGGGGGGGTGTCATATGGAAGGCAGTAATAACGTTGGCGCGCCACGTGCTTCTTACTCTCAGCAGCAATCGTTATGTTAAAGAAATATTAAAGATTCTTAAAAAAATCAAACACGTATACTAAGTTCATAGAAACCCTTTCTTTCGTGTACTCAGAAAAAAGTTGGGTCCACGTGCGACCACTGCTATTATCAGCTCGATTCAACGAGATAACTGGTTTCCTGGCGGCAAGCAGTATACGAAGGCAAAAAATAAAAATTGGCAACGAACTTAATAAATTAATTCAAAAATGCAAAAAAACCATAATTTTTATAATTATTTTCGTGTTGTAGGCGTCAGAGGCCCACGATATTACTTCAACGTCAAGATCGCGG
Organism: Dinoponera quadriceps; assembly: GCF_001313825.1. Lineage (NCBI taxonomy): Eukaryota > Metazoa > Arthropoda > Insecta > Hymenoptera > Formicidae > Dinoponera > Dinoponera quadriceps. The sequence continues at coordinate 501,392 of NW_014554985.1, read as the reverse complement.
TTCTTAATCTCAGAATTAATAATTCGGATATTTGACTTTAATCAGTGATAATTTTTATGACCAAGATGATCGCAAAACACGATGTATAACGTGTGGTCGTTATTATTTATTTATTTCTTTTGTAATTAGACAAATCGACGGTCTCTTTTTAATTCGAATGTATCAGCGTGTTTCATCCATCCACCCACCCCTGATGTGAACGCAGCGCGAAGAGCGGCGATATTGGAAGCCGTATGTATCGCTGCGGGATTTTTATCAAGAGCAAAGGTGCCCGATTTAGATCCAGCCCGCGCAACGGGACGCGCCAGCTCGCTCCAGGCGGTTCCGAAAGCGTCTTTCATCAGATATCCTCGATTATCGCCGCCTGTTCGGAGTGTTTGCCAATTAAACACAACGATATCTACCCCCCTCGCCGAACACGTTTGATCGGAACAAATACTACTACTCCCAACAACAAACAGCGCGTTAACCGGCGACCAACAGGGGGTCATTAGTTGAGCGCTCGTCAAAATTCCCTCGGGACGCCCAACTGCTCCGAAAGGATCGCAAAACGATCGCTCGTAACTACGGCAGACGCGATCGGCTGACGATTTCCGCGGTGGATCTTTGTCTCGCGGCACAATGAACCTGATATTCGCAGTATGCCGGCGATCCCGCATTCCCGTCACGCAGAAGCTTAACCCTACACACGTATCGCCTGCAGGATTTAATACTTTCCCTTGTTTAGCGACGACGCTTCGGCGAATCACTGTTAGCCGCGAGCTGGGAGCATACAAACGCAATTCACGAGACTATTACCTCGTATCCCTTCCCGAACTCGTAAAATTCGTCCCCTTCGTTCTCTCGTGTCTATCGAGGAAATCTGAATTCTGTTAAATTAATGTAAAGTAACCGTCCTAATTATGGGTCATTTAGTGTTAGAGTAACTTTCGTTCATTTACAAAAATTCGACGGTTGAATATTAAAAGGAACTAGGAATATCAATGTCAACAATAAACATAATGGATTTTAAACAAAATCGTGCGATTTCAAGTTGATTGATTTTAAAACAAAAAATAATAATTAGAAATGTTAATGTGTAAGTCCTAATTATAGGTCAGTAAATTATGTCGCGTTTACCCGTCATAGGATCTGTTATAGGATATTTTATTTACTCAATTTTGAGTCGAGAGAAAAAAACATATTAAGTATACGAGGTATTAGATTTTTTAAGAAATACAGCAATTTTTTTTTTATAATTCTATTAAATATAATATGCAGTAGGTAAGTAAATGATATCCTACATTTTTTTTCTTAAATAGCTACAATATTTCTGAATGTAACCTTAGAATACAGTAAATGAACTAAAGAATATAAAAAATATTTGTCCCATATTTTCATGATGTGTACTATTCCAATACATTAATGAACTAAGTTTGACCTGAAATTGGGATTCAATTCATAAATGGGACCGTTACTTTACTATAAGACTTCTGCAAAATATAGACGATAAGCCGGCATTTAATTCCGCGTGTGATAAATTTGAAATTTAGTCAAATACAATGAACTTAATGAAACGAATCATTTTGAAATCTGTGAAGAATAAATTAATTCGCCGAAATAAATGTTGAAAATAGATTGATCACACGCCGAATTAAATGATGTGACATAATTTACGCAACTATGCTGCACAATACACTTCTCCAACGTAAATCTTTCTCTTCCGTAAATCGTGTTTTACATTACAATATAATCCGTCGGTTCTAGTTAGCATCTTTTTCTTCTGCTTCTTCCGTGCTTCTTACGAGATGTACAGATAATTTCCATTCATCTTGTAGGTCGGATATTATTAGTCCCATTTGTTCCTACGTCTTTTATCGAGGGGTCGAGAAAGCAGCGCGTTCTGTATCGCAGGCGGTTTAAAAGATCGTTAAATAGTGACTCAGCTCATAGAGAGAAAGATGACCATGTTACATCGTGTGTGTGTGTGTGTATGCGCGCGCGCGTGTGACCGAATAGTTACGGATATCAGGGAACACGAGATGTTGCTGTGAATAACATTAATCTTCTCACTGGGCGTGATCGCCGTAAAGGACAGGGCCGCCGGTCGCGCGATGCACCCATGAGAAAATATACGTTCGATTATTCAAGTATCTCTCTCCCTTCATCTAACGCTTTTCATCGGATGACTTTTAACGGTAAATTCAAAACGCGTCTCGCTTTTGCCGCTTCGTTACACGAGAAAGAAAGGAAATATTGCACGACATAATATCACTTCTCCGTCTCACGTTTCACCCCCTGTCTATTTATTCCCCGTTGCGTTTCGCTTCTATATCATCACGTCGAAAGAATACTTAGCGATCTTACAAATCTTACCGTTATTCGATTTAAAAACTTTTTTTGAAATTTTTTATTTTATCTTAACTGTCGAATGGTCAATCTTTTTCTAATTGCACGAGCAATGAGTCAGATAATATTTCAATGTATGCACAGTGCAAGTTTCTTATCAAACTCATTTCACCTTTCAACCTCCTTTAAAGTGGAATAATCCGGGCTCTGAATCATTGTCAAAATTTGGTGCCACTTTTAAACGCGACGTAGATCAATTTGTAATTTTTTTCATGATTTCTTTGTTACTTTGACTTATGGGCGATACATCCTTAAACGAGTCGACGAAGTTACACGTGGTTCCCAGGTTGTTGTGACTAACGCAGCGGAGGATTACTCCGTCGAATGTATCCGTCGGGGCGAGTTGAAGAATATCCCGCCGACACCGCCGACGCAACGTATAATGGCATTATCTCCTTCATTACCATCGGTATAAAAGGAAACACATCTCTCGCGAGGAGGAGGATATTTCTCGCCTCTCCGCCCACCGTATCGCGTTACCGTGCACGTCCTCCGCCGCACGCCGGTCAACGAAATGCTCGTCGAAATTCAACCCGAGATATTACATCGATTCGGGCTGGAAAAGAAGAGTGAGAAAAGGCAGCAACAGCGCAGCCGTTGCGTTTTCGTAAAAAATTAAACGAGCTTCAGCGGCCTCGAGTGTCGCCGCTTTCGATCGGCACACCATTGAAAAGACGAGTCGAGGTCAAGACGACGAATCACTCCCGGCGTATTCTCGACGCAAGCGCGATAAATTTTACCTCACGACTTACGTCTCTCACGCGGTTGTAAATCAAACGCTCTCTCGATTCGCCCGCGAATTGAGCGCGCGTCGGGGGCATAATTAACAGCGTCCGCGGGAAATGTGGGTTAACTGTCATATAATTGACCCCGCCAAGGCTTTATCAATTATCAAGGCGTCACACGCCGTTCGAGGGAAGGAAGAAATGAGCGTACGAACTCATTTCGAAAATCCCGCGTTCTCGTTACCTCGCCGCCTCGCGCTTTGCGCGCACCTTGTTACGCTCTCGCGCTCAAATCGACGTCGGCGCGGTCAGGTAACGTCGATTGAACCGGCTGCTGAAGATAACGAGGAAGACGATGGGGAACGGCGCGAGAGGAAAATACGTGACTCTCGGAGGAACGACCTTAAGATCTATGAGCGATAATCGCGTCTACCGGCGCGGGTTCAAGCGACGATAGTGCAGGTCCGACGAGATCGTCCACGCGCACGGTCGTCGAGCACGGCAAACGTCACGTGCAAACACACACCGGAACGTTCAATTCAGCCCGTAATTTAGCGCTGCTAAGCTGGCAGCCGCGAGACTGTCGCACAGCGTGTCAGAAGCGTGGAAGCGTGAATCGAATTTGATTCGACGTCGAAACGATTGATCACCCGTTGAGTTCAGTGAAAGTCCATTTATTTTATTTATTTATTTTGCTGCAATATCGACCTTTGTGATTTTTCGTAATTCGTATCGTTTGTTTAAATTGGCTGTTATTGTTATCCTTGATCATTATCATCAGTCGATAAGATAAAGTAATCATAATATCAACGATAAATGCTGAACAATTTTCGAAAATACTGAATCAAACTTCCTATTTTGCCCAACTCTGTTCTTGCCTCCTCAGGTTGGTGATATGTAGCAAAGCGTAAGCGAAAAGACTTTCACTTGCATCCTGGGGACAGAAATAAGGGATTCTGATTTCCTCCTCCAAAAAAAAGCATTTGGAAGGTCAATATGTATAGGTACAAAATTTATACAGTAATATAGAGTAACTGCGTTAATATATGTCGCATCTAAAGAAAACTTAATTTATCAAGTATTATTTATGTTTAAGGCAAATGAACTATACAAATAAAAACTATATATTGTCTACTACTGTAAAAGAACTGGAAATAAAAATCGACGTCGAGTCAAATTCGATTCACGCTTCCGCGCTTCAGAGTGGGACACGCTGTGCAACGGTTTCGCGGCCGCCGGCTTAGCAGCGCTAAATTACGGACTGAATTGAACGTTCCCGGCCGGTGTGTGTTTGCACGTGACGTTTGCCGTGCTCGGCGACCGTATGCGTCGGACGAAATATTTACTTGTTATATTTAACAGAAAAACTTTTAGAAACCCTTACATTTCTGCCATATCTCATAAAAACGAGACATATGACCATTCATGGGTGGGATATGTGGCTTCTAAAAAATTGACAAATAATACTTATAAATAAGACGTAAAATGACACAGTAATTTGTAAAATGTGCGTAAAAAGTTGATTAAGATACAAGAATGAGAAATAAAGAATATTAACAAGAAAAAACTGAAATCATAACACAATAACGTAACATAAAACATAGTGATTGCGGCGTAAATACCAGCAGTTACCTTATATATTTTCTTTATATATGTATTTTCTAATTTTTTCACTTCTAAATCCAAGATTGTAAATATATTTCTATCTCCGAGGTTCAAGCTTGCAGAGCAAGTCCTTCTTCCTTTTAAGACGTGATTAATGAATTGATTCGACGTTGAAACGATATTGAAATTACAGTCGGAGACGCGTCAATATTTAAACGTTTTCGAACAACGTCGAATCTAAACTTCGACATTGGATTTTCGACGTTGATTTGACGTCGAATGAACTACGTTTTTAACTGGAGGGTTGTATCTCTTTTTCTCTTTCTTTCTTTCTCTTTGCCACACCATCCTCGCCTTTTTCGTCAAATACACACGCATACACACACACCGATGCGCGGTAGAATCGTCGCTGGTCACGGTACTTATTTGTCGTAGCGAGTACCGTGTCGCGTCCAACCACGTGCCGCGCCGTACCATTAGATGATGTCATCGTCGTGAGCCGACGTTTCTCGACTTAGCCATCCTTAATTACCGCGCGAGTCGTCATTATCATCGCAATTAGAGAGACGGAGAGCGCCCGCGCCCGTGATCATTCTCCCGCGGATACGCTCTCCTCCTCCTCCACCCATCCGTCGTCCGGCTCTCCTCAAGCTCTCACGGCAATCGTTCATTCGCTTAATTGTTCCGGACGTTCGCAGAATACGCACCTGCAATACATACCTCGATTCCCCGCGGAAATGCGCCAGTAGACACTCGACTTTCGCTTTCTGCGATCGCGCGACGTTCGCGCGCGAGTGCTCGCAATTATCGTGCTCATTCGCTTAACGCTCTCCCGCTCGTTATTAATCGCGCGCGCCGCGCGATTTAGAGGTCGGATAATTATAATAATTGCGAGCGCGTGTACTCACCCCCGGGACCGTAATGGAGAGACCGTAATGGACTCTAATGGATCGTGGTGCACCAGGGAAAAAGATCAGTCGAAACAAACTCGGATCGAGTTAAACGAACTCGATCCCAGGGTTGTATACACGTCAACTGACTGCCCCGACTCTTCTAGCAAAATTCCCGTGTTCTTTTTTTATCTCCCGCTTAGGTAAAGCAAGCTCGAAATTTCGCTCAGCGAGCCGACCGTAAAGCTGACCCGACGCATGTATTAACCTTCCGCCAGAGGTAGAATTACGTATCATGTACTTAGATGAACCGTTAGGTATCATTCAAGAAACTACGTCTCACCGTGGATTAAATTTTGTTGTTCAAATTGTCATATTCGAGTGTCAGATTCAATTTTGCAGTTCAAATTAGTGCTGTCAATTTTGACTAACTGAGTAGTACCGAGTCTTTCAGTAAATGGGTTTTTCAGTAATAATAATTACACGATTAATTTTAAACGTCCTTACCTGTCACATATTTTGTAAAACATATTTTGTACTTACGTTAAAATTTTTCTACTAAATTTTTAACATACGAATTTTTAACGATTCGTATATCCAAGCGGTCGGAATTGACAGCATTAGTCCAAATTTCAATGTCAGATTTCTACGTCAAACTTTCATATCAGATTGCAGATTTGACTTGATTTTCTTCAATCTGACACGACTGCAGTTTTCGCAAGAAAATTTGCGTAATCATGAGACTTTGTTTCTTCATTTGATTTTTTTTTATCGCACAATTAGCACGTGTTTTCTTTCACTCTCGACGGAGAGACGAAACGAGACGAGACGCGAATCGACTAGAACGACATACCGCGACACAATATACACCACATCGCGGTTAGTCACGATTGACCTACTTGCGGGAGAAGTTCTTCGGTAAATCACGAGGCGACATGCTCGACGAGGGACTCTCTCGCGGATTCCCGTAAATCCTCGATGAGACCGTCGCGGCATATCGTGACAGCCCTCGCACGGACGGACAACGGTGCTCCGGTTCCTTGACACCGCAGATCGATGCACCGTCCGACAATTGTGCTGACCGTCACTTAGCCGTGTGGACCGCGTTAATTGATCGGTCAGCGAAATTATTACGTTGGCGTTCGGACAAGTCGCAAGGTCGCCGAAGGTTCAACGTTATATGCACAAGTTGCTCGACCGCTTAATCGAAAGGGAGAGATGCCCGACGTTCCCGAAATTATCTTGCTTTCTTCTGCAGAAAATTGTTTCACATCTCCTTTTTAGGAGAAATAGAAGGTGCACTTTTATTAATAACTTATCCACAAGTCTATTTCTCGTAAACTCTGTACGATGCAGAAAACACGTATTGCAACATTTCTATAAAGTTGGTTCCACTTTTCAAAATTTGAAAAAAATGAGCGAAGTTCTGGTTGCTCCTCAAAGAGTACTAAAGTTCTTAATCGATTTTACAAAATGTTCCGTCGAATAAAGCGGTCAAAATATCATATGAAAGGAAGGACCGACTTCATGATTGTGTAACTTTAAAATATCGTTCTTTTTTTATCTTAAATTTTAACGCATCGATTCTTAAGAATAATAAGTAGAATTGTTCGGAACTCTCCAGAACTTTCAAAAGAACACCAAAATTCCGAAAAAACATCATTTTTAGGAACTTAGAAAATTTCGTACGAAACTTTTAAAGTGCTGCAACTTTTCGGTTTTTGATCTTAACGCATTCAAAGGTGGACAAATCTTAAATTTCTATGAGAACAAAACAAGTTATAACAAGTTATAACAACAAAATTTACGTATTTTGATATCAGCATCCCTATGATATGATACACAATTCGTTCACAATTGTTCGTAAGTAAATCCTTCTTGTCTACGCCGTTAAGACAACTTACGACCAACCTTTATACTTAACTTTCATATGGTGTTTTGTGACCACTTTAATCGAGGGAATTTTCACTAAATTAATTAATTAAATTTAAAACTCTTTAGATAGGAGGAGGGAGGCAAACAGTACTCCACTCATTTTTTTTCAAATTTCGCAGAAATGAGGTCAATTTCACAGAAGTATCATCAACACACAACACGATAAAATGACAATATGTTTCTCCGGTATCATTATCACGGGAGTCACGACCGAGATTAATTTTCGAAAGAAACGGATCACGGCAATCGCGAGATCGAGTGGTACCGACATAAGACGCGGCGAATGTCACGAGGTCTGATTGGAAGTCGACAGACGGCATATCGGGACGGGTTCTTCAAATTTATATAGTATCCACACGGCGAACGGAATAATTCGCGCGACGACCCCGTCGACCAGTTTGTCGAGTTTCACATATGGCGAAACGGGCCTTACTGGAAAGCCGGCCGCGACGGCCGCCGCGGAACGCACCGCCCGGGGGCGGGAGAGGAAGCCGATAGCGGGAGGGGACGCGATCGTAAACAGTTTCATTGACCTTTATCGCGCATCTAGACGCATCCAGGCTCTATTCGCTCGATCGATATCAAGGGTCGTTCTAATACAGAGCGGGAAAACGACGTGAGCGTGCCTGTGTTCAAGTGTCTCCTCACACACCGGCTCCGCTTCACGAGCCGTGCCCTAATTGACCGGTTGGTCCACTTTATGCGTTCCACCGAACGCCGAACCGAACGAACGGAGCGAGAGAAATGCCATCGTACGTTTATCGATTTACTAACGATCGCACTAACACTGACCTTTACATCGCGCCTCTATGAATCTGGCCTTCGTCCCGAGCACGTCCCGCGGATTATCGAAGACGACCTGTTACACTGGCGGCGAGTCCGTCCTCGTGTTGTACGCAGACCCGTGGTATCACCGATACTACGGCTCGCAAGGAAGATAGATGCTTATTATCGGGCATTGTTAGACGAAAACGGGCGGCCCGCGAATGGTCTTACAATGAGATTCTATTCTACAGTAGAGATGGTAAATGTTTACTTTTAGGGGAACACCTCAGAACGACTCTAACCTTGACATACATGAGTAATAATAAGTATGAGCAATAAGTGTTGATTTTTTCATACTTTTGTACGCGTCATCACTATAACGTTGGTTTGTTAAGTTTGCTTATAACTAATAAATAAATGAATGAATAATAAATATTGATTTTTTTTTCACAGTGAAAAAGATCTGTACTTGTGTTAAAGTCGATCAGTTAAATTTTTAATATAACCGAGTGTTAATTTATATGAGTAATAATAAGTATGAGCGATAAATGTTGATTTTTTTCATACTTTTGTATCATTACTATAACGTTAAGTTTGCTTGTAAATAATAAATAAATGAATGAATAATAAATATTGATTTTTTTATACACAGTGAAAAAAATACTTGTGTTAAAGTCGGTCAGTGAAATTTTTAATATAACCGGATATTAATTTAACATATTGTATTTATGCTATTTCAATATTTTGTGGTGAGTCGATATTCAACATGTGGAAATATTAAAATAACATCTGTAAGTGTCAAAATAACACGTTTTATACTTCAGTATTGATATAGTTTAACATATTATAAATATTAATTTTGTGTGAATTTTTGACATAATATTGGTATTACTTTTCAACATATTCACTTTATGGTAAATCAACACGAAAATTTGCGTGGATCGTTTGAGAAACGTGAATGTGTCAAGTTTAACACAACATTCTTTACATTTCTTTTCTGTGTATATATGTGTGTATAATTTCTTTATCGTATAATTTTTGTTTAAACAATTATACCGGCTTTTTCATAGTGGAGGTTGCTCAGAAGCGTAATTTTGACAATATATATCAAAATCAGTGTCTGATAAGATGTTCCCCTAAAAGTAAATATTTACTAGAGATTTTCATTCCCTCTTCCTTCATTTTTTTCATTTCCTCTCACGATCCTCCGCTCGTTTCCGGATATCTGAAGAGATCCGGACTCCTAATTTTAAACGCATTGCGACCTCTAAATGCGCCCTTCTCACTCCAAGTTCCGTTTTTCTAACGCAACGAGCGCAACGTGTAACGCTGTTTCAGCTTAAGAACCAGAAAGGCACACTTAGCGTTCGACGCGCGTCCAGAATAAGATCTCTCTCTCTCTCTCTTTCTCTCTCTCTCTCGGTATCCACGAAGTCGATATACACAGCTCCGCAACTTGAAGTAGACGCGAAACGAGGCAGCGCGTGCCAACCGCGCGTGCAGGAATAACACTCGTCCCGAATGTTCCCTCGGCATAACTCATCCCTCACGGAGAGAGAAAGAGAGCCTCGTAACACGTCGCGTCGCTCGAGAATATCGCGGCCGGGCATGCGTGTTCGACGGATTTTTCCGCCGACGTGGTCGGAATCGTCGATCCGGTGGCGCGCCGGTCCGTTTAAATCTTAATCCTCGGAGGTACTGGCTTTTTTCGCTCATCTGTATACGGCAAGATCCTCCGGTGGCTCTTTGTTCTCGCAGCGCTCCTCTGGCCGCTATAAATCACCCCCTCGCTTCCTCCCGCGCCTCCCTCCCGCATCCGCGGGCGCAGTCGAATGCATAACTTACTTCGGCCGGCAGAGCCGAAGAGGAACGCGCGCTTCCGCTTATGCAACCGGTTGTTGCCGCTTTACGCGCGGTCCCCATTATGCCGTCGTTCGTGTGCGTACGCATTTACATGCCGAAGATTCACCCACCCGTTTTCAGCCTCATTCACCGCGACGAATGCAGATGCGTGCATTCGAGGATTATTGTCTCCTAATATGTTCGCCCCGTTCACGAAGCCGCCGCCATCGTCGTCGCGTACGTGCTTCAATGGAAGTCGTTGTACCGTTCCCGATACAAAGTTTCGTTCAGAATCTTCCGCACCGAGAGACTTCTCAATGAGATTGTTATGTCTCTCGTCGCGGAAGAAACTCCGTCCGCCACTCGTCTGTCGAGAGCGACAATCTCACGCGGTGAGCATGAGAGGGACGTTGCGGTATCGTGAAAGCGTCGATACTAATATTGAAACGAGTGGTTAATCACCGATATCGTTAGTGATACCGGTATCAGAACGAAAATATCGATACCGAGACTGGTATCAGAAATTGAAAAAATTTGAAATTAGAGGAAGTATGAAATGCAGGGACGTGTTCATCTTGCAAACTTCTTTTAAGGATTTCGTGCGTCTACGCATATTAATCTTACTGTGTCGTGTATCCACGTTAGGGTATTTAAACGAGCACGATCGACAAAGATGGAAATTCGAGGAGCGGAATCAGAAGCATAGTGGTACAAAGATATTTCTGCCTTCTGCACTAGACTTTCTACGATTCGTGATGTGAAAAAGAATGTGTTAAGGCTCCTGTGTTCTCGCTATAACTGTCCTTATTTAATGATGTCAGAAGCGAGAAATCGCATGCCGAAAATTATTGCGGTACACATGTAAATAAAACAATACACGCGCAAAATGACACTCTAGATCGACTCCGCACACTTGTAGAAATGTCCGGACTCCTTCCTTTTATTTCAACAATCAGTAAATAATCGTAGAATTAACGTAACAGAAATTAGGAGAAAAGATAGATTTAAAATATAAGTTAGATGTTAATTTTCAAAAATACATGATATCTTGAAAATCGACTGAGTAGAAAATTAAAAACGAAAGAATATCGAATCAAAATAGTACTATATGAATATAAATGACGGGAAAAAATAACGATATCAAAATACTCGATATTGGGAGAAAAATATCGATGCCAATATTATATCAGTAGTATCACACATTCCTCAGTATGTATACATGTATGTGTGTATCTGCGTGCGTGCCTAGCGGAACGGTGATCAAATTGGAAGATAAAATCGGATCGCGCGGCGATTACAGTAATTAATTGCGCTCCTGATTCTTAATTCGTCTCCTTGAATTTTTGAAAAATAATATCGACACAAAAATTCCCAGTACTGAAAGAAAAATATCGGCAACCAGTATTATATCAGTAGTATCGCAACATTAAATGTGTGTGTGCGTGTGTATCCACGTGTATGCCTGGCAAAACGGCGATCAAATTGAAAGATAAGATCGAATCGCGCGGCGATTATAATAATTAATTACGCTTCTAATTCCTAATTCCGCTTCTCGAATTTCCATTTTTGTCGACCGTGCTCGTTTAAATACCCTAAACGTGGACATCCGACACGTGTTATTTATTCTTGTAGACTTTCAATCTCACGATAATAAATATAACGAGAGCGTTCCCGCGCATAAATGAATAAAAAACAAAAATAGATGACTTATTCGCGAATTTTTTCCTCGTTAATAGCGTAGGTATTGGAGAGGCAGAAGAGACGCACGCCGACACGCCGGTAAATCGGTAGGCATCGTACGCGCGCGCGTGAGAGACCGGCATAATTATGTCATTATTATAAACGAGGGTCAGGGCGAAAAGATGTGAGATCGTGTGGGTAAAAAAAAGCCGAACGCTGACGCCATTGAGAGGAGAGCTTCTTTCTCCTTTTCCTCCTCCTCCAAGGAGAAGAAGAGTTTATAACCGCGCCCGTTCGCTACCGGGCTTCGGCACAAACTCGTAGAGAACGAACAGGTCTCACGGCGCGAATAATAATGCGCCGGTGGTTAGATGAAAGATAGGAGAGCGTGCTCGACTCCTCGACCACCCGTGGAATTCGACGATTTTCCTTCTTTTTTTTTTCTGCCACCCGAGCGCGCTTTTTTATTGACTCTATGGGAACCGGCAAGGGGACGTTACAGCGATGACGATGATAAAGTGGACTCGGAGCGGCCCGGCAAATGTTTGCCGGTTCGCCTTTAATAGCAAACCTTTCGTCGTCGTCGTCGACGACGAAGTTTCGGGGCATAAGAAAGAGAGAGAGAGAGAGAGAGAGAGAGGAAGAGAGAGAAAACCCCACCGGATGTTGGTGTAGCCGAGTGGTGGTGCGAATGGTACGACACGACGCAAAAACGATTCAGACGGTGGAAATCGATGGAACCGAGAACGACGGCGGGCCTGCTAATGATTCATGCGCTTCGGACGCGCGATCGCCAGACGGAGAAATTAATTAACGATGAGCATAGGGACTGAGAGGGAGAGGAAGGGGGGGGGGGATAATCGTCGCTCGTTCTATCGACGATGCTGAACAAATCGGGGGCGCGAAGGAGGCGCGTGGTACCGAGATTCTCTCAAGTGCTCCGCGTAGAATCTTTTCTGCGCTCGACGACGACGTCGTTGAGACGATACGTCGGGAACGAGCCGCTTCCTGCTTCTGAATCCTTGGTATGCTCGCTGTTATTTAGGGGGTATCATCAGACTGCATAAGCGGACGAATTGAGGCAACTCGTTGACGGAATTATTTAAATGGAAGCGCGACTCGCCTCGTGAGATGCGCGTCTCGCATAATCATTAGCGGCGGCGGCCGCCTACGTACATTCGATGTTCTTTTTTTCTCTCCCCACCTCTCTCTCTCTTTCTGTCCCGTTCTATTTCTCCACTCGTTTGCTCGAAGTGTCTTTACGAATTGCGAAATCAACGGTTAAAGTAAAAGCGAGAGGCTGCACCGGCACGGGTAATCGGTCGTGTCAGAGTGAAAGATCTCTCAAGAGAACGATCGTGAGTCAGCAGAGCGACACGACTTCGCCGATATATCGTACTCGTCTGAACCAGGATTGTCTAAGCGTAAAATAGTTTACATCTATGAGTAGACGATGTAAATTATATGTTATCTATGTATATGTATATGTCTATGTACGTAATGTAATGAAAGTTTGACCATTCATTATAACTTTACCATGTTTAATGTTGAATATCTTCGTAATTAATATCAGCATCGAATACGTGAACTATTTTGAAGCTTCAACTAATTTAGTCTAATAACTTATCCTTTCGCTTTGCATAATGTTAAGTAGTTTATTATATTTTACTTAATTTACATTGTGTCTACGAAAGAGTCCGTGTAAATATCACATAGACAGTACGTAAGATATCCATGTAGACGTAATCTTCAAATCTACGGCACAGCCATAGTCTAAACCGAGGTTATCAAGCAATATAGTTGACAACCGCCAACTATATTAATTTTACGCTATCACGGTCGTAAATTACTCAGCCGACAAATGTGATATTTCTGGCTGATGCTGAGCGCGACGTTGGGAAAATTTATTTGTATCTTAACCAGCAGTCTGCGCTTTGTCAGTTTCGGCTTGCGGTAATATCCGTCAACGATAATATTGACCGAGATCACGCGCGCGTGTTCATCATCTCGCGATGAAGATTTCTACTTTATACTCCGGAGTTCTATTAGGACCCGCCTGTCAATTTACACCACGCGCACACACACACAACATGCATACAAATATACATAAACGTACCGGCGCATGTGAGAAATCGCTAGCAACCACTTGTGCAAGGACCGTCAAAGCTACGTTGGCACTTGAGGCGTATAAACTTTGAGACGAGGCGCTGTCAGAAGTTTTCGTCACGGTCCGTACGTCTGTTCCGTGTCGCGGTGTTCATAATAGGCGAAATCGAATATTGCACGCGCGCGTGTTCCTCCTAGCCCGGCGAAACTGAGGCTTGGCAGAAGCTCGAGAGGGAGAGGGAGAGAGAGAGAGAGAGACTTTATGAGAGACGGAAAGGACTCGCGTAATACGCCGGCTATATCTGGATGGACGCTCGTATGTTGTTCTTGTGGTTAATTTCGCTGTTCCTAGTTGCGACGTTGGTCGGGGTCATCGGCCTATGCGGGTAACGAAGTAACGGCAGACCCGACTGATTTACATGGTGGCTTAATGACTCGCACTAAATTTAGTCGCGGCCGACGATCAGCGCGGCTCATTGTTCTAATTATCCGCTGTAACGCGGCTTACGGCCGCCGCCGGGACGAGCACGATTGCTGTTATTGGTAAAGCCATTACTCCCGATAATTGCTCCCCACGCAAACGGATGAATTAAAAGCGGAGCGCGAATTTCTTTTTTTTGTTTTTTTGGGGGGGGGGGACCAGAAATTTCGCCGAATCGAGCTTTGAACCTTTATCTCTTTACCGCGCGAGCGTATTCGATTGACGGAATATCGCAATTCCATCGTGAAAACGTAAAAACACATTTTACAAAAAAGTGTTGTTTTTTCACAGTAAACAAAATTTTTGTGTTAAAAACGATCTATTGATATTTGTATGTTACTTTAATCCGGGAATTATCGTTCAGACAGTTGAAAGTTGCTATTATGAACAAAATATAGCGTATTATTGATTGCTCCATGATTTATTGTTATTTAGGAGCATTATTAATGTAAATTTATTCGCTACTTATTGAAAAAAAAAGGGGAAATGAAAAAAAAATTTGAGAAACGGAATAAGCACATCAAGTATCCGTGATTGTTTACATAAAAACAAATAAGGTGACTATTCCCGGGTTAACAAGGTGAATATGTTAAAAAATAATATGTTAATAAGGTCAATACATTAATATGTTAATTTAACATGTATTATATACTTGTTAACATATTCTTCATTTTAAAGCAACGCAAAAATTTCAGCCGTTTTTAATACGAGATTTTTTACTGTGTGCTTTTTTTAAACTTTCTACCAACTTTATGTTGTTTGCGAAAACAAAAGTATCGAATCGGACTTATCGGGATTCTCCTCGTCGTCTGTTATTGCCGCTAATGAAAGACGCATTCACCAAGGGCGAACAATAAAACGGGTTAATACCGCGGTCACAGAGCGTTTAATTGACGCGCGTACGAACAAGGGAAAACCGTTAAATTCACGGCACGCTCGCGGCACGAAGCGACCGCGGGCCGCGACAATCGGATGTGGGACAATTCCGAACAAAGAAGGGCCCTTTTCATCGTCGCTTTCCTTGTTTTCACGCGCGGCTGTTCCGGCCGCGTGCCAACAACGTCGTTTGTGCGCTGTGTACACGGGAGGGACGCGGAGCCGGGAGCTTTCCTGCACTTTTAACACCCGCTACGCGCGCGTAGAGCTCCTCGCGTCTCATGAAAGTGGAGCCTATTATTAGAAACGATAGAATTCATAACAAAGGAACGGGGGGAGACGCAACCCTCGCCGCCTACCAGACGCGACATGATGCGTCGTTCCGCTCGAAAGGGCTCCACCGACGCAAAATTTCGCAGCTGCGTCAGAAGATCGACGTTCGTCGCACCGACCTCTTGTTTTTCACCAATTTGTCGACGAAACCACTTATTCTTAGCGCAGAAATTTATCCCTCGATCTCTCTCTTTCGATTGTCCGGATAAGGAATTGATTAAAACAATTTAAGTTCCAATGAAAATTTTTTAATACTATAGTTCGCTTAACATTAGTTGAAAAATAAAGTATATTTTATAGTTCTAAAATTCTGAGGGAAAAATCGTTTTTCCTCATTTTCCCACGAATTTCATTTTATTTTTCACTTTCTTTATGGAAAACATTAATATGGTAGGTTTTAACCAAGCATATACAGAGAAAAATTGTTTACTGGTGCAACAAATTGTTACAATTGTGGCAGAAAATGATTTGTTACATGGAAAAAGTAATTTTCCCGTTGTAGTGAAACGTCGTTGCGGCAACAATAAAATTCAATTAGCCTAATTAGAAATTAATGTTCTCAACGAATCTTTTTGCTGTCACTATACTAACAAAAAATTTGCCATGCCAGCGGAAAATGTTTCTCCGCGCATTTTTGCGCCTTTGAGACAGGAACCGGAAAAATCTGCGAAAAAACGAGAGAAAAACGCGGTTTATTCCGAAACTTTAAAACTATATATTATGTAGTATATACTTTACTAATTTACATGCCCGGAATTTTATTCGTCGAGACCTGATTCTTACACACGTTCACACGAGAACTCTTCCGGTTCTCCGATTTCGAAGAAGGCGCGGACGCTTTCTGGGACACTCTGTGTGCGTGCGCGACAGACTCGCTTTTGTAGGACAGGATATGCGTGCGACGCGAGGTACCTCCTAAAACGGGCGAGTCGTAAACTCGGGTAACTTCGCGATTAACCGTGCTGATGTAAGACGCGCCTCGGCGGGATCGTTAATTAATGCGGTCGAACCGCGATATCTACATAATTGCGGGAATTTCTGGCCGAGACGGCGACGACGACGTAACGCCGCGCTGGACTCTCATGCGCGCCAAAGCGACTCGGCCGACGCGCCGGGGTCTACGTAAATTATGCGTGCACTTAGACCCCCGGCGATAATGCAAATGGTATCGCGCGTCCGCGCCTCTCCGATGCCGGAATTCAGTAGCGTTAATAGTTCCACGGGTATTATCGCGAGAGCGCATCCTCGGAGAACGCGGCCGGCGGGATCATCCTCGGGAGGCAGAGCAGAAGGAAGAAGCCGGCTGTGATATTTTCCCGGGACATTACTCATTTTTATTGTAACGCGCGATTAAGCGAAAATCCCCTTCGAGAAACGCAAGCCGCGACTCGCGCCCTGCTCTGTTCTTCCTCTCTCTCTTTCTCTCCCCCCCCCCCTTCACGCTCTTTTTCTCGCACAGCGGAAACCTTATCGTCGGGGTTTATTACTTGGCGACCTAGCAATGATGAATCGAGGCTCGCGAGCTTCGTGCTCCAAATACCGGTATTTGCGCCGCGTGAGCGCTTATCGAGCGATGTGGCTGAAGTATGGAGCGATCTTCGAGCGAAGATTTAAAAAATTATTTCCAAATTTAACCTCAGTAAAAAACAAAGATATGCAAAAAAATAATAAATTGCGCAAAATGTGTCAATATTAAAAATATACAAGAAAAACGGAAAAGATTGCACACTCGCGAACATTCATACAAATTAAGACTCCTGACGAGAGTCCCGATGGCTTGTGCAAACAAATGACAGTAGTTTTACACTGCGTGGAACGATACACGTTAGAAAAAAAAAAGTTTGTTCGAAACAAGGATGAGTTTCTGAGCTCTAATGATAAACAATTATTTTTTTCCAGTCTAGGACAGGACATTCGGTAAAGTACAAAAATATAATACGGATTCCTACATGAATTTTCACAAATCATGTGAATTTCTATATGGATTTTTTATATTTTATGCAGTAAAAAATTTTATGTCAAATTTAATACATTTCACACGTCCCTAAACAGTCCACATAAATTTTTGTGTTGATCTAACACAAGGTGAATATGTTGAAAAGTAACACAAATATTATGTCAGAAATTAACACAATATTAATATATTAATCGACACTGAAGTATAAGATGTATTATTTTAACACTTACACATGTTGAATATCGACACAACATAAAATGTTGAAATAACATAAACACGATATATTAAATTAACATACGGGTATGTTAAAAATTTACACAAAAATCTTAACACAAAAATTTCAACAAAATTTGAGAATCGATTTTGATACAACTACGATTTTTTTTCACCGTGGATTCACACGAATTCCATCGGATTACTATGGAAATCCTGGGAATTTTCAACCAGGAGCTTCTCTATTTATATGTCAAGAACCGTGCGTTCCAACAATGCCGTGAGTAAACTTTCACGACGCGCGTGGTGGTTTATTTATTTCTTTAGTTATCCCAGTTTATTTATACACCTTTTATTTATTTTTTCAGACGTACTTGCGCGCAGGAAAACAGCCGGTGCAGAATCAAGCAGCGGCCGGGGTCGCAATAGGACGCCCAGTCGTCGCGGGGACAGAAGTGTCGCCGAGTGCGATTTCTCGTTACCCGGGGGAACGGAGGATTTCGGAGTAACGTCCTGCCTGAAGTAACCGAATCGATCGTCGCTAACGTCTCGGACGACTTATGTTATCGGACCGGCGCCGTCGCCACCGTTGTCGATTCCCCGACACGTGCCGGCCAACCGGTCGCCGTAAATTCACGCAACGAGCGCGGCCTTGCGCGACGTCCGCCGCGCAAACGAAAATAATCCGCTTCCCCCGTGGGTTCGCGGAACCCCCACCCGCTCGTCGACGGTACGCAATTGCGTTCGGGGTTGGCGATTGCATGTACAAACGCGAGAGCGCATCGAGTTTAACGCATCGCTCGTTCCGCAGCGAGCGGCCGCGCGCAACCGGTGGGCCGCTCGCTGCGGAAACGAAGTCGACGGGGATGACTAGCAACGTCGAGCTGCGACCAGACGCAGGTTGAACGAACCCCAACGGCCGTACCTCGTGGCGCGATACACCTTAACACGCGGCCGGCCCACGCGAGAGTTTAACGAGCAGAAAAATGGCCCTCGCTGAAATGAGGAGCGCTCCCTCGCCGACTCGGTGGAGGGCAGGATCCCGCGCGGGCGGGCAGGTGCCGAGGGAGCGACAACGAGAGGCACTGTTCGTTCATAAAGATCGCCCTTATCCAGCTGTGGCCTAATTCGTGACTGCTGTGTGCTTTAAAGTGACGGACGAGCGAGCGGCTCCGCTCTATTAATACGTGAGACATTAAGTCGAGAGGCCAGGCACGCGAGTCCCAATTTCCATCGAAGCCGCGTTATCGCGCCAGTTAACCCCTCTCGATAAGCCTGATCATCACTCTCCCTCTCTCTCTCTCTCTCTCTTTCTCTCTTTTGCATTGACGATTGATCGCGCGACGGCCCGCGTCTCGAGTCGCGTCGAGCAGCCGAGAGGATTTTCGACGGGCAACGGGCCAACGCAAGTTGCTCAACGAGTAACATAGGTTTAATGTCCTGTTAGTGCGATTTCGTGAGAGTGAATTCGCAACCGTGGACTCTCGGCGAGAAGAGCCCGTCGGCTTTGATCTTTCGGGATATGTCGATAAGATGTTTATTGGGTGGAAAAAAATAATTTGGCTTTTACAGTGAAATGATGTCATCATTTGCATTTATTGCACATTTGTTGCGACAGCGATGAAATTGGTTGATATAAATAAATTGGTGAGTTATTCGTAATTGGAGCGAAAACAATTTTGTTGCCAGGATAGATCATATTTTGCCGGGTGAGTTTGTTCTTAGGAGAAATTAATTCGCTGTTAGGACAAAATAATGTTTTTCTACAATTATTAATTTGTACTTGTTTAAAATAATTGCAGAATAATTTGTAGATTCAGCAAAATAATAAAATAATAGTTAAAAAAACCGCATATTTTTATTTTTGCTGAGAAAGGAATCGAAAAAAGATGGAAAAATTCTGGTTTCCTCTTTTTTTCATTCATCTGCGAAAAGAAACTGAAAGAAACCGCGAAGAAATGGAAAAAAAACCGTATCTTTTCCAAATCTTTAAAATTATAAAAATAATCCAGCGAATAGCAATTCATATTATTGACAAATCGTTTTACTGTCCATATAATAATTGACAGATTTTAGCATGACAACTTTGATATTAAAATTTACCGTGCTAATAAATCATTTTCTCTCCGTATGTGATTAAAAAACTCGAGCAGGGTTTCGCGGAATTTTTTAATCACAAATTTGATTTTATATAAATTCTGATAATCCACAATTTTATATAAATTTCCGAAAATCCACAAATTTTTTATAGAATTTGCAATATTCACGATGTTGCTGAAGAAACGTGAATGAGAGGGAATTTTTATTAATAGAACTCGCGGAATCCGGATTAATTACTATCTCGCGGATAGTTTTTTGTCAAAGTTGAAGACTATAAAAGGGAGCTTTCTCGCGACTCGCTAATTGTACTTTCGAGCAATTGTACTTTAAACACCGTTAAGCGCGTTAATGCGTCCGCACGTTTATTACGGCTCATCTCGACGGGGAGACGCGGTCGCGACGACGAAAGCGGCTTTAATTCACCGTTGACATCATTTTCCCTGACCCAGAAACCGCTAAAATATTCAATATGCTGGCACGGCGACCCTTCTCGAACGTCGTCGTCACTATTTTCCGGCTATCACTGTGCATGCTGCATGACCGAAATGTTTAGTAGCCTTTACACGCGTTTCCCACGTACGACGTGCGCGATCGCTACAAAAATATACAGGCACGCACACACACAATTGTTAAAACATCAAATATACTAATATATTCGAGATAAAATAGGGATGCTGCGCGTCTCTGTTATTACTATCATCACTTCCGCATCGTTTTAACAATTATTATTATCAGGATTGGGGAAATTAGCACAAGTTAGAAATTAAAAGTTAATTATGCGAGACTATATATATAAATCTAACCTATTCTTCTCCTAAACTATATATATATATAATTTTTTATAATTTAATTTTAACTCAACTTTTAATTCGTTTTTGCTTAGGTTACTTTTAACTTAACTATCAATTAAAATTAATCGTACAGACTATTGACTTCAAAAGAGAAATTAATTTACCCAATTCTGATTATTATCATCCGCAAGTTACACGGGGATAAATTCGCGACGACGGTCCACGGAAGCCAGAAGATGCGGCCGTTCTCGGGCGCAGCGGCTCACGTCTGCGAGAAGCATACGAGCGACGAGAATGTAGGTAACGCACCAAGGCGCGATATACGAAGCCACCGGGAGTGCCGAATCGCCGAACGTTCCCTCATCGTCGAGTTTAGAACGGGGCGGCGGGAGAGAGTGCGTGCCAAAGTGATGCGCGCTCTCTTATTCGGCCGACGCGCTGACGTCGCCGCGTTTCCGAGTATCACGCGGCACATGCAGCGGCAACGTGTGTACGCACCACGACGCACCGGCTGCTGCTCGGTATTCGAGACGGGTGATCCATCGTCTACGCCTAAAAATTCATCTATGCATCCGCAAGCACGCGAGAAAAAGGAGGGAGATGAAGAGACGAGGGAGAGAGCAAGAAAGAGAGAGATGAGGAGAGGGCAGTGGAAACACGATGGAATGCCGCGGCGGCGCGAGCGGTTCAACGCCCTGGGTGTCTTCTCCGTCTTCTCGCGGTCCCGACCGCGGTTTCCACTCGGTGTTGCTCTCCCCTCGTGCACGCTATCCTGGACATAATGCCGCCACTGTCGCCGAACTGTCGTCGGCCGTCCGGAGCCGTTTTATACGGAAGGAAACCGGCTGCTAGACGGAAAAGCGACACCGACGAGTTACGCCGACGCCGGGTCGGACGATAGCGTCTCGTGGTATCACGCGCGAATGGACCGAAAGAGAGAGAGAGAGAGAGAGAGAGGAGTGAAAGACACGGGAAAGCTCTCCTCTCCACGTGCGCGACTCGCTACTTTCTAACGGGGGACTTTTTTACGAGCGCAATGATCCGAGGCTGCGATTATCGATCGAAATCGTAAGAAGGAAGTGGCTACACTCGGCACTTTATCATTCTCGAGAGAGATATTGCGAAGATTTACTGTAATTAATGGAAGTCTTAAATTACGCTTCTCGTGCAGAATGTATCTAACATTTGTAATTAATCGGGACGTGATATCGATATCTGTGATATTTAATTCTTCCGTGTGTCTTGGAGACACGAATTTTTAATTGCTCCTCTTTCCCAACGAGACTGTATTTTACGCCGAAGTATTTATCCATCCGCATTGAAACACATTACGTAACTTGTTAATTATAGTAATTATGTGTGTGTGTAACGACTGCATCTTTCACATTCCTTGTGTTAAATTAATACACGAATTTGCGTAGACCGTTCGGGACATGTGAAACGTGTTAAATTTAACACAAAATGTTTTACTACATACCGTGCTTTTATTTTCTCCTCCCCTTCCAGCTTATTGTATCCTCTTAGTTATGGATATCACGAAGCCCCAAATACACACGAGGGAATCGTCGGAGGAACGCGCGCAGCCGTGCAATGTATATAAATAACCGCGCGACGTTGCGCACCGTTATCGTCGATTATGAAATCGCGCGTAATATATGTAGCCGCGTCGTACATTAGCGCACGTAATCGCTCTTTTGCAGCGCTTTAGCCGACTCGCAAATCGCGACGAATTTTAATGAGCCGCACGATATTATTCACGAGACAATTCGTTAGCCCGNCCACCTCCCACCCCCCATATTCCCATATACCGCGGTGACTATAACGGGCGCCAGGACGGAAGATTACGAATACTGATGTCGAATTTGAATAATTATCAGCGACGAGTCGGCCGACGCCCCTCCTTACATAATAAGCGCCGCGCGCTGAAATATGACGCGCCAATTTGAATATGGTGTCGCCTTCGTGATAGTCGCCTCCCGAGATTGATGTACGGGACAAGAGCCAAAAAAGACGATCGCGTTGACGCCCGAAACCGCTTTGCATCACACTGAAGATCGATTCTCACTATACAGTCAAAGCACGGTCGGATCACGGTCAAGTTGCGGTCATGGATTTTCCAACCCATTTCCATTTTTTGTTCGTCCGACGGTCTTCCATCGATCAGTTTTATAGCGTCGTCCAGTACCTTATTTTAATACGCTCCCCAAGCTTTTATAATGTCTTGTTATATTATATAATACTATGGAATATGTGTGCATTATAATTTATTTATTTGTTTATACAGGAAGCATCCCAATATATAATATTTATAATACAAAGAATGAAATACACAACTTATTGTAGTTTTTCCGCTATTTCGTTCTATATTTTTAATTTACATGAAGTATCACATTATTTTCAGTGAGAGAAGAACCTTGTGTAATTCTTCACTTGCACAAACATATTCAATAAGTTTTTCGTCTATCTCAGATAAGAAAGATGAGTTTCCTTTCGCGATCGAATTTCTACTGACTATCTCCTGATTGTCCTTTGACCACTTCGCATTCTCACTTGACGATCACGGCAAGACCGCCGCGGTCTAGATTTCTTCCGAAGAATCGTAGCGGTCCTATGACAGTCGCTTGACCGTGAACGACGGTGTGAACGCAAACTGGAAAAAGCGTGATCTGACCGATAATGTAAATCAAGCATAATTCGAAAGGGATTTAGGCCTGTATTAATAGTTGTTGTTTAAAATTTGTCTCATGTGAGACATTCAGATTTGAATTCGGAGTTAAATGGACTGTTTTTCAGTTGAACAGCATTTTCAGATATACCGCACGGGAAAAAAAAGTTTAATCGAATTTACTAGACAGTGAACAAACCAAACGCATTTTGGTGGCAGGAAACAGAATTTCTGGTTGTAAGGACTAAATCTGGGTCGAAAAGACCCAATAAATAAATAAATGAACGTTTGGTCTGTTCGCTGTCTGGTAAATTCGGCAATAACTTTTTCTTCCACGTGTCAAATATATCGTACAATTCAACTGGAAAACTCAAATCTAACATTGAATTAAAAAATCTAGATATCTCATGTGAGACGTGTTTTAAGTAACAATTATCAATACGATCCTTAGAGTGGAAGTGCGAGGAGGTGACGATCTCGTGCACCGAAGAGAGTGCGCGTAGAGAAGCTCGAGCCTAGCAACAACAGCGGCAACGAGCTTGGAGATAGCGCTTACTTCGATGAATCAGCCCAGACTTTCCTTTGGACGAAAGGAAAACCATCCCGGCGGTTCGAAAAAAACAACATTCGTAACGATCATCCGCCGGCGGGAATTTTACGGCGAGCACGAGACGGTGAAAAAGCGACAACGGATCGAAATTAACGGTTCCGTTCCTCGTGCTCGTCAGAAAAGAAGAAGCCCTAAACGCTGAGATAACGAAAAGTTAGAAAGTGCAAATAGCCCCGAGCGAGCGCTAAGGCCGAGACCGCAGGCGAGGAGGAGCACGAAGAGGTGGAAACCGCGAGAGGTTAGCGATAAAACAGCCCGCTGCTGCTACCCGAGCGAACATTATTGCTCCGTCCAGCGAGTACGCGAGAAAGCGCAGCGAGATCGCACTCGCGGATTCGGAAGTCGCAGGAGCGGCGCAGGACACCGTGAATTATTAAGCTCGCCGCCACAAGTTCGGAGGTGTAGAGTCGAGGTATATCCCGCCGCACGTGTCCACGGTGACACAATGTGAGCAGGTGTTCCGAAACCCGGACCCGGAGAAACACTCCATTCCTCGGACAGGTGTTCCAGCGGGTTAGGACCATGCGTCTGTGTCTACCTCGCTCGCACGCGCTATTAAGCGGTCTATTAAGCGCCACGTGCGTTAATTAATTGCCGTTCATTGATCACAACATTCACTGCTGCTTCTGGTATATCCGTGCACATACGAGCGGCCCACGTCTCGTTCAATCTGTACAAATATCACGTTCGATTCTCGGCTGTGCCGAGGGGGAGAGGTCCGGTGAAATTAATTCGCTCATCAGAGAAAGAGAGAGAGAGAGAGATTGATAACGTAATCAGGCCGCAGTGTGTAATTTCGAAACGCCTTCGATATACGGGAGATGAGAGGGAAATCGGAGCGCAATCAAGCGGGCGATCGCGTTTCGCGAGGCGACGAGCAAAGTTTTAATCGCAATGTCAATGTTTTCACACGGCACGGCCGTTTACTGCCTCCCCTCGATCTACGTCGGGGCTTGACGTTCCGCGAAGTAGGAACGAAATCATTACTCCGAAGACGGCAGCTGAGTCCTCTCGGGATCGTAAATCTCGCATCTTATCTGGTATCATAGTCATAAATCTTGCGGCTTTCATGAACTCTTAATTGATATTAACGATGCGACCTATATAATTGGAGATTTACAAGGTAAGATTTATAAAGTCGACATTTTCTCCTCTCAATATGCATATGAGAGCTAGTTGGCTACGTAGATAAGTTGACACATCGCTTGTATCTCGTCTATTTTTCAACAAATTACAGAATCAAGCAAGTGGGAAATGCAAAAACTTCTTTGACACGTAAGTTGCATCTCATTATGTGCAACGGTTATAAAATAATAGGGAATTGAATTGCATTTTTAGCAGTGGAAATAAAAAATCTCACAATCTCGTAAATTCATTTATATTATTAATAAATATATGATTTTATGTTCTTGCCGCAGTTAGAAAATATATTTGGACGATTATATTTTAACAACTTTCCAACAATATATATATTTATATTATGTTTTATGTATATAATACGAAAGAACTTATCTGGCTTCGGAGTAGGTTGATATCAAAAGGAATATTTAATATTTTTCATCAAAATATTAGTATCAAGAAATGTTTCATATGCATTTTTCCATTAAAAGTGATGTATCAACAGCACTAGTTTGAGTCGGATGAATTTTGTTGCTACACAATAGCAATATTAATCAAATAAATATACCATATTAACACGTATTACACATATTATTTTAATAGAACCTGAGATATATAATACAGTGAAAATAAAGTTGAATTAACTCCATATGTTTGTTTATAAACTATAACGTCAACATTAAATAGAATCAAACCATATTTTCTTTGACGTAGCCAGTGCAACCCGTTAACTGGACAAATTGATACACTTGACATTTCCTCCAAGATAAAATCGATTTTTTCATTAAATTTACTTTCGAAACTTTCAATATACATTTTTTTCCGTCATCGAAGAATTGTACTTTCGAATTACACTAAAAATCGGCGCAAAATGCAGTCTAGGTAAAAAGGACAAAAATAAAATGTAAAAAGTGTGCCAACCAGTTCCGATCTCCCCTACCTAGATTCCTACTTTCAACCCTTCCGCGGTTAAGAGCGTTGGAATTCAACCAACGCCACGGAATTTTTCCATTTGCTGCATACGTGTTAATGAAGTAGTCCCTCCCTCTTTCTCTCTCTCCCCTCCCCTTTCGCACAATTCGCGAGCACCTCGAGATACACGGTCGACCGGAAAGGACGCCGGACATCTCGAGAAGCGACGACCCAGAAGCCGACGTTGGAATGTCTATGTACCGGCGGCGGTGCCGGCAATGCGCGCGATTTCGAGCGTATTACATATCGGCCGACGGGATATACATGGTGAATGTTGCAGGGAGGGAGGGCGCCAGGCGTGGAATTCCTCTCCCCCACGGTGGAGAAACACTTATCGTCCTCAAGCTTCGCGGTGAAAACGCGCTCGGTACCTTGACCGAAAACGAAATTGCAGCAACAGCGGCAAGGAGAAATAGAGAGCGTATAGCGCATGGCTCGCGCGAGCGGATCGGGGCGACATAAGCCGGCCGTTCCCTTAATGAATTCCTCCGTTCGTCCCTGCGCGGTTAAACGCGGCGATAAAGCAGGGCATAATAAACAGCCCGTAACATGCGGGTAATTAAGTCCGAGAACGCAGCCCAAGCGTGCCCGCGATCCATTCCAAATGACAATAAGCTTTTACTATCGCGACGACCTCGTTTGCCCGTTTGTCCCTTCGTCCATCCGTTCGTTCGTTCATCGTTGCCCCATGCACGCGCACATTACGCGATCGACGTTTTCATCTCCGCGAAAATAAGGGATGCGCCAATCGCGCGGAGTCACGAGAGAGCCCGTCGGGAGCGTCCGTCGTTGATTATTTCGCGAACGTGTCTGCGTTCCCGCGCTCGTGTTTGCGAGGCGCACCTGAGCAATCCGCGTGATATCTTGGGAATTATGTTCATCCCCTCACCCGGCCCGTCCACCCGATACGTTCGGGAAAGGCGAGGATTTAAGAGACGGAGTAAAAGCGATCTCTATTTTTGGCACATCGCGAGAGTCTCGTTACGACTGTCTTGACGAACGAGATGTTCTCTAAGTTTCTCGAAGTGAAGCTCGCTCGAGACCGCGTGAAAATTTACCCGAGGACGCGACGATGAAAATTACCGTAATTCGGAAAACAGGAGGGAAGATCGTTTACTTGAAGTAGATTCCTGGGGCTGTATTCTGTACACGTTTTCCGACAACCATCGGTGTGTGTCGTTGCGCAGCTACTTTATGATGTGATTATACCTGCGCAACGACAATTACCAAGCCGACAGACGTCGGTAGGTGTGTATGGAATAAATCCAGAAACAGTCCAGGTAGCAGTTAATTTAACGTCAATATTTGCTTACAATTTGCCACTGACGTTATAATAAAATAATCTAACGTTACTTTGCTTCATCTTATTTGTTCTAACATAATTTGCCGCATAGTATTCTGTAACGACAATAATTTATTTTTGCAATATTTAAGCAATGATTAAGTACTAGCCAAATAATTATTAAAATACTGTCAATATCGGTATCTGCAACTATCTTAATAATTCTCAATATTAAATAATTTTCGTAAGGTTATTTTGCACGTTAAAATAATGTCCGATTGATATTACTAATGACGTTTCTGGCCTGTAACTTAAGACCGTCAAAAACACATTATTTTTAGATTAACTTTAAAGAAAAATAACGTGAGATTCGACATGAATATCATGTAATCATGACGGCTACTTGATCCACGTAAGTAAATTTGTGTCTGTGACGATGGAAAGCATCAGCATTCACTATTTAGTCTCAGGTGGAAATATTTGATCTACTTTTCTTTTGGTTGCACTGGCTGCACCAGTTCAAGAAATTTACGCACACCGGAGCGTGAGAATATTGTACGTACGCTTCAATGTGTATGTAAATTTCCTGAACTAGTGTAGCCGGTTCAGATAAAAAAAGAATAGATCAATTGCCTACTCAGCGGAGAAAATAACTCAGTAAGCGCTTAATGATTATTATTCCTTATTGGCAGTATTGTAACGAATATATCTTTTGAAATGACTAGATACAGATACTGAAAAGGAAATATAAGTAGAATACAGGTAAATTCTCGAAGTAAATAACTAGATATAGATACATATACTATAAGAATATATCCAGATACATTTCATAAAGTATATATTCATAATATATGTATCGATATCTAATTAATTATTTTAAATTAATATCTGTGTCTACTTACATTTTACTCTCATTATCTGTCTATATTTTATTAAAATTAATTATATTAAAAACCATCTAATCAACTATCTAGTTACATTAAAACAATATACCTGTCAACACTGCTTATTCGTACATTCTCCTGGATCTATCGAGAATCTAAAAGAATACTCCGATTGCAGACGATAATTACAAAGCTTGAACTAACTTCCTGACATGAATTTCAACTTCTGCCGAACGCAGAACTCTGACTCGACCAGAGTGGAGAATTCGCTCTATATGAATGAGAAGTTACTCGAATTCGACTGGATCCGGCTGTCATTCGATTTCTCGAGTGGAATGTTGCCCGAAGAAATTTCGAAAGCATACAACACGATGATGATGTATCGATCGACGGCGCGAGAATTCTGCGCGATCGAATCCACCACGCGCCCGTGGACTGCGCGAGGAGGGATGCAGAATGGAACACGGGGCATGATAAAATGCAACAAGATGCATTACCTGGATATCTCGTTTCGTTACACAGAAAAATCGACGGGAGATTCCATTATCTGATTACCGGGCTGGCGCGCGCGCGGGAGCGCCGAGACGTGTTATTTTTTTCTCTCCCCCGGAGAGGACGGCGCACTTCAAAGTCTACCGGCGAATTCCACGTAGGGTGTCGGAGCGCGCCGCATCGAACAGATTGCAGCATCGGTAAAGGCCGAGCATCCCGTGCCTCCGAAAGATAATTAGTTCTTCCCTCCCTTCGCTGGCAGTAATAATAAATTCCCGGCCACGTGAGTAAACGAAAGGCCGCTCGCTGTCAACGCGAGGAGGCGATGCGGCTCCGCACTTAAGCCTGTTTAAACGATCTGCGACGCGATGGCAGCCAAAATGCGCTCGTCGATCCGGCGGAAAACTATCGTACGCGGGAACGGTGGCGTTGGATTTTATTGTCCTGAGAACCGCGTTTCGTGCTTAACCCTTTAAGGCCCACACATCAATCCCAGTACAGTAAAGTGTTATAATTTATAAGATCGTCTTAAAGGACGTTTCCGATGAAAATTTTTTTGCCCGAATAAAATTGGCTGTTGAGAAGTACGATTTCTCCTGAATGTACATAAGTTATATAAATCGGGCGTTCAAGGTATACAAATGAGAAAGTATTGAAGTGGTTTCGTTTAAAAAAACACTTATTTTCCGCCTGTTTATAATATAGTCGTTGAAAAACATCGGGAGGAATTTTTATTCAAATAGAACATATGTTTCTTCAGAAATAATTTTATATAAATCCGAGCGTCGGCAACTTTACATGCGATTGCATATATTGGTCTATTTCACGAGTTAGGACGAAGAACATAGTTTCATTTAAGATGAATTATAACAATATTATATTGACGGAAGCATTACGTTATTAACAAACGAAATTTGGAGAAGGCCGAAAGTTAATGTACAGTATTATGTACACTCGGTTTTAAAAGGTGAAAAATAAACGATGACCGCGCAGTATTCGAAAGCTTCACCCTCCGATCCTCGTTTAAGTCGCACGATGAGGCCGTTTCAATTAGTCCCAAGTCGACATGCCTGAAAGGCCTTTTAGGACTAAACGTTTTATCGAAATGATCTCAACTTTTTAATTTTGATCGAGCAATCAACACGCCGTCACGGCGACGTAAGGCAACAACGGGGCGCAAAAGGTATCCGCGTTACGGTCGGACGGCGATACCACCATCGCCATCGTCACAACGAAAGGCTTCAAGCCCGACGTTTTACGAAACGCCATATCCTGCTTGGTAACGGCACCCTAAAGATAATGGCGAAGGTGGTGAGAGATGAGGCGGAGACGCCACGCGGCTGGAAACTCATCTTGTATCGCGCCGCGGAGTGGAAGGAATCGTGACTAATGGCACCTGCCGATGGAAAGATCCTGCCGTTCTACTCCCGACCGTGGAGAACATCCTCCCGGGAGGATAACGCCGCTTTTGACGAGCCGGACCACACCGCCGAATTATTCCGGGAATGTCTGCGGGAAACGATGTCGTCTCGTGCGACATGTTGTAAACGAAACCTCGAAATAAAATGACGGAAACAAACAAGAGCGCGATGATAAGATCTCGTGCGCGCACGTGGATAATTTTATCTACTGTCATTTATTACGTTCCACCTTCGAATCCTGCCGCGAAAGATGTCCGTCCCGATTGTTATTATGAAAATGACCGTTATCGTAATTTTAACACGCGACGATCTCGCAGATATTCAAGTCTTTTTCACAGCTTCTTATATCTGTATCTGGGAAAATTCAAACTGAGGTGAAATTCGCATCTGTACACACGGATATATTTTATATCAATAAAATAACATGCGCGGCAAATTTCTATTTGCACTTGAAATTATTTTTCACAGTAAAAAATTTCGTGCTAAAAATTCAACACATTCCACATGTGATTCCAAACGGTCCGCACAAATTTTTATGTTAATTTAACACAAAGCGAATATTGAAATGTAACACAAATATTATGTCAAAAATTAACATAAAATCACTACGTTGATCACTGAAGTATACACTGAAATATAAAATATATTATTTTAATATTTATACATATTTATACATGTTGAATATCAACTTAACGCAAAATATTGAGGTAACGTAAACACAATATGTTAAATTAACATACGGGTATGTTAAACATTTAACACAAGAATTTAATACAAGTACAAAATATCCTTTACCGTGTCTTTTTAGATCCTCCTTGCTTCTATCAATTACTCGTAATTTTGAAACCGACTCTCATCATTCTATTTCGTTTCCTCGTTTATTCGCCGCTTTCGGCGCACACAAGAATTCGCTTAATGTGTTCGGATGCCAATCATTCGCACACGCGTGTGCTATTCGAAGCGAGAATGCGATAACCTCCCCTCCCCCCTCCCCCCCACCCAGAATTCGAAACGTAATTGAGATGTCTGTATGTGCACACATCTGCTCGCCGCATCGACGGCCACGTGGCGATAAATGCGCTCGGTTAGAGGGTGGATGCATGCAAGGTGCGTCGTAACGTCCGCTAAACACGAGCAAAACAAGACTCCGCTCGCAAAACACCGGGGAAATATTCGGTACGAATTACCCGAAGGTATCGTTCGTACGCTCGTTCCTCGTTCGTATCCTCCTCTCGTGATTGCCCGGAGGTTTCCGACCTCTTTGACCATACAGCGCGGTTATTAAGCCGTAATTTTTTGAGGATTTAGACCACCCCGCGCCGCATTTTATCCGCCCGGACAACGGTCTTTAATACGACCCGCTGCCGCCGCCAGGGTTGTCGTCGGCGTCTCTCACAACATCTCGTCCTCGCTTCCTCTACATCGCGCGACTTTTCTTTTTTCCCTATTACGAAGGATCTATTATCGAGTAGAACGAATGCCCACCTATCAGGTCCCGAGACGCCTACTGAGGAGTAAAACGAAATCCGGTTGAAACGATTCGAGGAAAGAAGGAAAATCGCGGACGGCTCGCACGCGTGTGGACCGCCAACGTGCGTTCTTAACTCCGCGTCGCAAAACTCGAGGAATTGCACCGATCAGATTAACCTAAAAAGCCGACGCTGCAGAAAATTGTTTTTTATAATACGTGGAATTACAAATTTTTCTCTTTCCCTTCTTTTTAATATAGGAATTTCAAAGGCGTTCCCGCAACTTGAAAAATTGCGCAGGTCAGTTCAGTCCTGGAAAGTCTCTCGCTTCGACACGCCATTCTTTATACCTCCCTTCCCCCTTCTTAACATATAAATTATAAATTCCTTTCTTTTCCCTTTTCACACATACACATAATGTATTAAACAAGAAAATCTTGAAAGCTTCCTCCGCTTATTCGCTCTACGATAGTAATCGCGCGCGATTCCCGCACAAAGGGATTTCTTTAACGCGCGGCAACCTTCTGCGGAGCCAAGTCTTTGTGAAGGGTCAGTCCCGCGCGACCGGCTTTCTCTCTCTCTCTCTTTCTCTTTCTTTCTTTCGGTACCGCGCGGTATCGCATGCACCTCCCGCAGCCGCGCCATGAATACGATCCACAGTTCGCGGCGGCCGACCGGATTCGCGTCGGGTTAAACTCGCCTCTTAACCGGGAGAGCCCTTCGGCGCACGTAGACGGTATGTAAACACGACTTGGCAACCTCGCCGCCGACGTTCGTGTTCCTCTTCGTCTTTGTCCCTTTCGCCGCGCGCACTTTCCCGCTCACCCGCGTTCACTTGACGGCGTGGTTTCTTCGTCCGACATATGCCGTGCGTACTTGGCCGCCAGCTAGTTCAGGAACGGCCGCGATATAGGTCGACGAACGGTTTGACACCACTGGCGATCTCGAGCCGAGAAAAACCACACCGGTGTGCGCGAGTTTGAATCACGAGCGGTCCGTGGCCGGAGGAGGACTTTGGCGAATTGAATTTTTCACAGGTGTAAAGCGGAATAGACCACGAAAGCTCGGTTCAACTTTCGTGCGAATCTGGACGGAATGGCGATTTCAGACGCGCGACAATGAAACCTCTAATAGCAAGGTGGATTTCCTCCGTATCCAGAAAGACGGAGTCTGATCTGACTCCATGTCCTGTTTTGTTCATCGTTTTATGTAATCAATGTACGAAATGGCTAAAAGAAGTAATTAATAATAATATGAAATATTCCTCGGCAGGATTGCCGCAGAAAATGAATTTTGAAATTCCCCGACTTTTCCATTTTTTCCCAGATGACAGCCAATTCATCATTAGCAATAATATCTTTTTGTAAGGGTTGTTTAATTATAAGCAAAGCAAAAAATTCCAGATTTTTTTTCTATCTTTTCCCGACTTTTGCAGGTTTTCCCGGATATTTTAAATTTTCATGACTTTCCCCGGCTTTCCAGGTCCGTGGCAGCCCTGCTTTAAGAAGAGAAACAGCGCGCGCGCACACGCGCGTAAAATAAACGAAGCCGTGGGGTCAGTTTGAACTCGCCTTGCCATTAGATGGTTAAAAAAATCAGAGAATCGCGCGACGGAGGAAAGGGTGACGCTCGATGACCTCAGGAAGGTCACACGGTCCTCGATCTTGGACAGCCCACGCAGGGGCCGACTGTCACGAATAACTCGAAGCTATCTATATGAAATATCAAAATCGGCGCCTCTCGCGCCCGATCGTATATAATAAGAACGATAAGAGATTTGTCGCGTCTCATTGCGCGCGCGCGCGTCCACCCAGATTACGAGGAAATGATAGGCCGGACGCCCAAGGCAGATGCACCGCTGGATGACTCTCCGAATGCACCGAAGGAGCGACGCGACGCAGCTGCCAGTGATACGTCGCTGCGTGCGTCACGATCCGAGGATTCCAGCGGCGCGCGGCGTCGTCGTTTAAAAAGCCGTGGCGGCGCGACAGCGTTGACCGGTCGACACCGGAAAATTACTATGATTACCATGCTCGGGGTTCGAGTTGCACGCCGTTCGACGGAGGATCTCTCTCGGTTACACGAACGATCGATACGTTACCCTCCGACAAGCCAGTCATTAGACGGGGAGGGAGCAAGTAAAGCGGCGTGGCTGTGTATTATCGGCGATTAAAAGGCTGCGGGAGAGATCGAAGGATTCTCTCGCGGCAGAGGCTCCTCTCGCGTCATTAGATCAATGCCGCGCGATAGGCACACGTCGGGGTTCCGCCGCGCCGTCGTTTGTTTCGCGGCTTACGTAACGCACCGTCGATCGAGAGCGTGATTTCGCGACCCGCGATCGAACTCGCAGACTCTATCTCTTCGGTAGAACGCCGAAGTCGCGCGCCACGATTCGCTTCCGCCTTCTTCGCCGGGCGATAACTCGTACGCGAGGTATTAATTCAGATTTCCAGCACGGGAATTGCCTTCGGTGAACGTACGTGTGAGAATGACGGTCGTCGCGACGTCGAAGCGCGTTGATAATTCCTGAACTATGGTCAGCGAGTAAACGGAGCGTCAGGGAATTTGGGAGAACAGGTGAATGATGATAATTGTTTCTCGATTGGTATCGGGGGCCAACAAAAGTCCGCCGGATCGTTGATGATCTCATCTGGCCCGAAAGATGAGTCATTTTACAAACGTGAAATCAGACAATTGTCAGGAAGATGACAGAATGTGTGACGCATAAAGATGATAAATATAGTTTGAACATGACATGTGCGTGTTTTGTTTAATTAATAATAATTATTATTATTATGTATTAACGCAGCAATTTAGCTGCATAATGGAATGAAAATGGCAGCGCGGACAGATGGCGAGGACAGATATAAAAATAGAATTAAATATTAAAGTACGTATGTATATATATATATATATATATATATATATATTTTGTTTACGTGTATATTTTGTGTACACGCACATGTCATGTTCAAACTATATTTATCATCTTTATGCGTCACACATTCTGTCATCTTCCTCACAATTGTCTGATATTAAGTGTTCTCTTCATACTAGGCCATTCTATATAATAAGAATAAATGAAAAAAAAAAATTTAATAATATCACCACTCTGGCCACTCTATATAATAATAAGAATAAATGAAAAAAAAATTTAATAATATTAATAGAAAAAAAAGATATGATATAGCTAAAAATCCGACGAATTTTCGCATGCTCCTAATATCCATTTGACTTTGATATTTGTCGAGAGATAAATATATAGCCTCCTAAATGATACATGCACACGAAATTTAGGTAACCAGACTGCAGTTACGTTTTTCAGGGCAAAAATCCATCAACCACGAGGCGTGGTGCGGCATGGCAAGGGTCAACAGTGACCTGTGGATGCCGCAAAGCGACGTACGACGGTGCATAATCGGTAAACCGCGACGCGGTGGTCTACTTAATAAACAGTGGCTCGTGACGCGCGATCTATCCCACTTTCGGACGAGCGCAGCGAG
This sequence comes from Dinoponera quadriceps, assembly GCF_001313825.1. Classification (NCBI taxonomy): domain Eukaryota; kingdom Metazoa; phylum Arthropoda; class Insecta; order Hymenoptera; family Formicidae; genus Dinoponera; species Dinoponera quadriceps. The sequence goes on along the minus strand of NW_014554985.1, from coordinate 466,288 downwards.
CTCACCACATGGGCAATCTCGCGTTCTTAATCAAGCATCGATCCCGAGACGAAGTGACCGTTATTAACCCACGGGAAAGGTTCAACGAAACTTCGCGTGACCGCGAGAAGTGCGGGTTTGCCCTCCTCGGCCGACTTTCTGCGACGACGCGTTTTATAAATCGAAATCACGCTTAGCAGCCGGCTAGCGCCCATTCGCGGTTGCACACCCGCAATACGTCTTCTCTTTCCGCCTATGAATCATACGATTCGAAAATACCACCGAAAGTTCCGATTACCGGGCAGCGGCATTCGGAAAAATAGGTCGCTAGTAAAGAGGGGGGGGGGGGGGGGGG